>NW_026015469.1:0-30115 GCF_020379485.1 Brassica napus | reverse complement strand
ATGGAATCACCTGATTAGAAAGTGGGATAATTTCTTCATCCCAACTATTATGAGATTTATTCAACTTCCTGGTGATTCTCCAACACTTTATGTATCCAAATCAAGCTTCTTACAAAGTGATTCTTCCTGGTTTATTTGGAACGAGAGAAGAAGCTATCCTATTCCCAAACTGGGAAACTGGAATCACCTGATTTGAAAGGGGATAACTTCTTCATCCAACTCTATGAGATTTATTCAACATCCTGGGGATTCTCCAACACTTTATGTATCCAAATCAAGCTTCTTACAAAGTGATTCATCCTGGTTCGATGGAACGACGGAGAAGAAGTTGTCCTATCCCAAACTGGAAAATGGAATCACCTGATTAAAAGTGGGATAACTTCTTAATCCAACTCTTATGAGATTTATTCAACTTCCTGGTGATTTCGCCAACACTTTATGTATCCAAATCAAGCTTCTTACAAAGTGATTCATCCTGGTTGATGGGAACGACGAAGAAAGAAGATGTCCTATTCCAAAATGGGAAACTGGAAACCTGATTAGAAAGCGGGATAACTTCTTCATCCCAACTCCTATGAGATTTATTCAAATTCATGGTGACTTCCAACACTTTATGTACCGAATCAAGCTTCTACAAAGTGATTCATCACTGGTTGATTGGGAACGAAGAAGCAAGAAGAAGCTGTCCTATTCCCAAACTGGAAACTGGAATCACTGATTAAAAAGTGGGGATAACTTCTTCACCCCAACTCCTATGAGATTTATTCAACTTCCTGGTGATTCTCCACCATTTTATGTATCCAATCAAGCTTTACAAAGTGATTCATCCTGGTTCGATTGGAACGACGGAGAAGCTGTCCTATTCCCAAATGGAAAACTAGAATCACTGATTTGAAAGTGGGATAACTCTTCATCCCAACTCCTATGAGATAATTCAACTTCCTGGTGATTCTCCAACACTTATGTATCCAAATCAAGCTTCTACAAAGTGATTCATCCTCGTTTGATTGGAACGAAGAAGAGAGCTGTCCTATCCCAAACTGGGAAACTGGGAATCACCTGATTTGAAAGTGGGATAAACTTCTTCATCCCAACTCCTATGAGATTTATCAACTTCCTGGTGATTCTCCAACACTTTATGTATCAAATCAAGCTTCTTACAAAGTGATTCATCCTCGTTTGATTGGAACGACGAGAAGCTTTCCTATTCCCAAACTGGGAAAACTGGAATCACCTGATTGAAAGTGGGAAAACTGATAACATAAGTGGGATAACTTCTTCATCCCAACTCCTATGAGATTTATTCAAACATCCTGGTGATTCTCCAACACTTTATGTATCCAAATCAAGCTTCTACAAAGTGATTCATCCTGGTTCGATTGGAACGACGGAGAAGTTGTCATATTCCCAAACTGGGAAAATGGAATCACCTGATTAGAAAGTGGGGATAACTTCTTCATCCCAACCTTATGAGATTATTCAACTTCCTGGTGATTCTCCAACACTTTATGTATCCAAATCAAGCTTCTTACAAGTGATTCTTCCTGGTTTATTTGGACCGAAGAAGAAGATCCTATTCCCAAATGGAAACTGGAATCACCTGATTAGAAAGTGGGGATAACTTCTTCATCCCAAACTCCTATGAGATTTATTAACTTCCTGGTGATTCTCCAACACTTTATGTATCCGAATCAAGCTTCTACAAAGATGTGATTCATCCTGGTTTGATTGGAACGACGAAGAAAGCTGTCCTATTCCCAAAATGGGAAACTGGAATCACCTGATTAGAAGTGGGATAAACTTCTTCACCCCAAATCCTATGAGATTTTTTATTCAACTTCCTGGTGATCTCCACCATTTTATGTATCCAAATCAAGCTTCTTACAAAGTGATTCATCCTGGTTTGATTGGAACGACGAAGAAGAAGCTGTCCTATTCCCAAACTGGACAACTAGAATCACCTGATTTGAAAGGGGATAACTCATTCATCCCAACTCCTATGAGATTAATTCAACTTCCTGGTGATCTCCAACACTTTATGTATCCAAATCAAGCTTCTTACAAAAGTGAGTCATCCTCGTTTGATTTGGAACGACGAAGAAGCTGCTGTCCTATTCCCAAACTGGGAAACTGGAATCACCTGATTTCAAAGTGGGAGAACTCTTCATCCCACTCCTATGAGATTTATTCAACATCCTGGTGATTCTCCAGCACTTTATGTATCCAAATCAAACTTCTTACAAAGTGATTCATCCTGGTTCGTTGGAACGACGGAGAAGTGTCCTATTCCCCAAATGGGAAACTGGAATCACCTGATTAGAAATGGGGTAAACTTCTTCATCCCAATCTTATGAGATTTATTCACTTCCTGGTGGTCATGGTCATGATCATGGTGTGAGGCAAACACCTTCTCAAGATGAATGATTAGAAGAACAACAGGAAGAAGAACCGGTTGTGCAGCCACTAAGAAGGAGTACAAGGTAAGGAAGGATCCTTCTAGCTGGGGTAAACACGAGAGTGTACTACAATGCCCAAGCTGTGGAGATCCTTCTCAAGCCGTGTGCTCCTTTGCTCAATATCCAAGAAAACATGTGCCTTCATGGTTAATGGATGAGAACTACATCCCAAGAAGCTATGAAGAAGCAATCATGGATAAAAGAATGGAAGGAATCAGTTGGAGCTGAGGCAGGAGCATATGATCAAGAATGATACATGGTATGAGAGTGAGTTACAAAAGAAAGAAGGTGTGACCAGTAGATGGATATTCACAATCAAGTACAAAGCGGATGGAAAGATTGAGAGGAAGAAGTCAAGGCTAGTTGCAAGAGGTTCACTCAAACTTATGGGAGACGATTACATAGAAACCTTTGCACCAGTAGCTAAACTACACACAATCCGGATTGTACTAAGCTTGGCTGTGAATCTTGGATGGGGGTATGGCAAATGGATGTGAAGAATGCTTTTCTACAAGGTGAACTGAGGATGAAGGTATATGCATCCACCTCAGGCCTGAAACACTTAGTGAAGAGGGGAATGTGTTTGAGAATGAAGAAAGCCATCTATGGGCTGAAGCAATCACCAGAGCTTGGTACAACAAGTGAGCACTACTCTGAATGGTCGAGGCTTCAAGAAGTCTGAACTAGATCACACTCTCTTCACTCTCACGACTCCTCAGGTATGATTGCACTCCTTGTGTATGTTGATGATATCATTATCACAGGGAGTGATAAGGAAGGTATCATAGAAACCAAGGAGTTTCTTAAATCCATGTTGAGATTAAAACTTGGGAGAAATGAAATACTTCCTTGGAATTGAGATATGTAGATCCAAGGAAGGTTTGTTCATGTCTCAAAGGAAAATATACACTTGATCTTTTGAAAGGTGCAGGTGCTTATGGAGGCAAGACAGCAAGAATGCCTATGGAGGATGGCTACAAAGTCCCACGAGAGGGAGGAGATGAAGACAGCAACCTTATCAGGATCCTAAACTCTATAGAAAACTAGTTGGCAAATTGATTACTTACTATAACTAGACCTGACATCTGTTTTGCTGTGAATAGGTGAGTCAACACATGCAAGTGCCTAAGGAACATCACTGGCGCATGGTGGAGAGGATCTTGATGATCTCAACGGCTCACCTGATCAAGGGGTATGGATGGGCTGCAATGGAAGCACTGAAGTGGTGGGATATTGTGATGCGGATGGGCTGGTGATAGAGCAGACAGGAGATCAACCACAGGCTATTGCACATTCATTGGAGGCAACTTGGTGACTTGGAACAGCAAGAAGCAGAAGGTAGTGTCATGTTCAAGTGCAGAAGCCGAGTATAGAGCCATGCTGAAGCTTACCAACGAGTGGTATGGATCAAAGGCATCTTGAAGCACTTGGAGATTGATCAAGCAACTCAATGACAATGCATTGTGACAATCAAGCTGCTATCCACATTGCATCCAACTCGGGTTTCATGAGAGGACAAAGCACATGAAGTTGAGTTGATTGCCACAAGGTGAGACAGATGATTGTGCTAGGGGTGATCTTGCCATGCTATACAAGGAGTGAAGATCAGCTAGCGGATGTGTTCACCAAGGCTGCAAGGCAAAAGACTATGGAGTCCATTCACGTCAGATTGGGACTCATAGATCTGGGAAGAGAAGGAGCTAATCCCCTTAGCTGCAAGGTCTTTACCTTTTTCCCTCATCAAAGTTTTATCCCATTGGGTTTTCTTTGGTGAGTTTTTAATGAGGAAGATCTTGTAGCTTTCCAAGCTTAGGCTTTCACAAAGCTAAGCTTGAGGGGGGGGGGGGAGTGTTGAGTTGAGTTGATTATATTGGTATGGAGAGAAGAGGAGTTGAAGAGGAGAAGAGATGGAGAAGCTTGGGAGTTTTGGTATGAATGGTACGGACGGCCGTACAAGGCCGTACACGGCCGTACCGTCCGTACCAAAGGTCTCGACCAAAACTTACCCAACTCGACCAGTGAAACGGTAACAAGGAAATGTTACCTTGGGGGCTTAAGGAGAAGGGATCAGACCGTTGAGTGGATAAGGGAAGAGCGTGCCAGGCTGGAACAGGCTGTAAAGAGGCAAAGCGTGTGAGCCTTATCATCCAATCATCTGGAAAGCAACCTTGACTCTACATGCTTCAATAGTGCCCATTTCGCCTCTTGTAAACCCTTATGCTTCCATATAAATTGTAACCTCACTCATAATAAGATTATGCAGTTTGAGTCTCTTAATCTCTTAGACACTATGGTTCTCTCTAGACTCTAAACGGCTATCTCTAGTCTCTTAATCTTTCACAAACTTCTTAATCACTTCTAAAAACTCTCTCTTTATTCTGATTACTCTAAGGATCTCTTAATCTCATACCTATGAGATTTATTCAACTCCTGGTGATTCTCCAACACTTTATGTATCCAAATCAAGCTTCTTCAAAGTGGTTTCATCCTGGTTTGATTGGAACGACGAAGAAGCTGTCTTATTCCCAAACTGGAAAATGGAATCACCTGATTTGAAAGGGATAACTCATTCATCCCAACTCCTATGAGATTAATTCAATTCCTGGTGATTCTCCAACACTTTATGTATCCAAATCAAGCTTCTTACAAAGTGATCATACTCGTTTGATTGGAACGACGAAGAAGCTGTCCTATTCCCAAACTGGGAAAACTGGAATCACTGATTTGAAAGTGGGATAACTTCTTCATCCCAACTCCTATGAGATTTATTCAACATCCTGGTGATTCTCCAACACTTTATGTATCCAAATCAAGCTTCTTACAAAGTGATTCATCCTGGTTCGATTGGAAACGACGGAGAAGTTGTCATATCCCAAACTGGGAAACTGGAATCACTGATTAGAAAGTGGGATAATTCTTCATCCCAACTCTATGAGATTTATTCAACTTCCTGGTGATTCTCCAACACTTATGTATCCAAATCAAGCTTCTACAAAGTGATTTTCCTGGTTTATTTGGAACGAGGAAGAAAGCTATCCTATTCCCAAACTGGGAAACTGGAATCACCTGATTTGAAAGTGGGATAACTTCTTCATCCCAACTCCTATGAGATTTAAAACATCCTGGTGATTCTCCAACACTTTATGTATCAAAATCAAGCTTCTTACAAAGTGATTCATCCTGGTTCGATTGGAACGACGGAGGAAGGTGTCCTATTCCCAAACTGGGAAACTGGAATCACCTGATTAGAAAGTGGAATAACTTCTTCATCCCAACTCTTATGAGATTTATTCAACTTCCTGGTGATTCTCAAACTTTATGTATCCAAATCAAGCTTCTTACAAAGTGATTCATCCTGGTTTGATGGGAACGACGAAGAAGCGTCCTATCCAAACTGGGAAACTGGAATCACCTGATTAGAAAGCGGGATAACTTCTTCATCCCAACTCCTATGAGATTTATTCAACTTCTGGTGATTCTCCACATTATGTATCCGAATCAAGCTTCTTACAAAGTGATTCATCCTGGTTTGATTGGAACGACGAAGAAGCTGTCTATTCCAAACTGGGAAAACTGGAATCACCTGATTAAAAAGTGGGATAACTTCTTCACCCCAACTCCTATGAGATTTATTCAACTTCCTGGTGATTCTCCACCATTTTATGTATCCAAATCAATTCTTCTTACAAAGTGATTCATCCTGGTTCGATTGGAACGAGGAGAAGCTTCCTATTCCCAAACTGGAAAAACTAGAATCACCTGATTGAAAGTGGGATAACTCATTCATCCCAACTCCTATGAGATTATTCAACTTCCTGGTGATTCTCCAACACTTTATGTATCCAAATCAAGCTTCTTACAAAGTGATTCATCCTCGTTTGATTGGAACGACGAAGAAGCTGTCCTATTCCCAAATTGGGAAACTGGAATCAACTGATTTGAAAGTGGGATAACTTCTTCATCCCAACTCCTATGAGATTTATTCAACTTCCTGGTGATTCTCCAACACTTTATGTATCCAAATCAAGCTTCTTACAAAGTGATTCATCCTCGTTTGATTGGAACGACGAAGAAGCTTTCCTATTCCCAAATGGGAAAACTGGAATCACCTGATTTGAAGTGGATAACTTCTTCATCCCAACTCCTATGAGATTTATTCAACATCCTGGTGATTCTCCAAACTTTATGTATCCAAATCAAGCTTCTTACAAAGTGATTCATCCTGGTTCGATTGGAACGACGGAGAAGTTGTTGTCATATCCCAAACTGGGAAACTGGAATCACCTGATTAGAAAGTGGGATAACTTCTTCATCCCAACTCTTATGAGATTTATTCAACTTCCTGGTGATTCTCCAACACTTTATGTATCCAAATCAAGCTTCTTACAAAGTGATTCTTCCTGGTTTATTGGAACGAAGAAGAAGCTATCCTATTCCCAAACTGGGAAACTGGAATCACCTGATTAGAAAGTGGGATAACTTCTTCATCCCAACTCCTATGAGATTTATTCAACTTCCTGGTGATTCTCCAACACTTTATGTATCCGAATCAAGCTTCTTACAAAGTGATTCATCCTGGTTTGATTGGAACGACGAAGAAGCTGTCCTATTCCCAAACTGGGAAACTGGAATCACCTGATTAGAAAGTGGGATAACTTCTTCACCCCAACTCCTATGAGATTTATTCAACTTCCTGGTGATTCTCCACCATTTTATGTATCCAAATCAAGCTTCTTACAAAGTGATTCATCCTGGTTTGATTGGAACGACGAAGAAGCTGTCCTATTCCCAAACTGGACAACTAGAATCACTGATTTGAAAGTGGGATAACTCATTCATCCCAACTCCTATGAGATTAATTCAACTTCCTGGTGATTCTCCAACACTTATGTATCCAAATCAAGCTTCTTACAAAGTGATCACCTCGTTTGATTGGAACGACGGAAGAAAGCTGTCCTATTCCCAAACTGGGAAACTGGAATCACCTGATTGAAAGTGGGATAACTTCTTCATCCCAACTCCTATGAGATTTATCAACATCCTGGTGATCTCCAGCACTTTATGTATCCAAATCAAACTTCTTACAAAGTGATTCATCTGGTTTGATTGGAACGACGGAGAAGTTGTCCTATTCCCAAACTGGGGAAACTGGAATCACCTGATCAGAAAGTGGGATAACTTCTCATTCCAACTCTTATGAGATATTTCAACTTCCTGGTGATTCTCCAAACACTTTATGTATCCAATCAAGCTTCTTACAAAGTGATCTTCCTGGTTATTTGGAACGAGAAGAAGCTATCCTATTCCCAAACTGGGAAACTGGATCACTGATTAGAAAGTGGATAACTTCTTCATCCCAACTCCTATGAGATTTATTCAACTTCCTGGTGATTCTCCAACACTTTGTATCCAAATCAAGCTTCTTACAAAGTGATTCATCCTGGTTTGATTGGAACGACAAGAAGAGAGAAGCTGTCTATTCCAAACTGGGAAACTGGAATCACCTGATTAGAAAGCGGGATAACTTCTTCATCCCAACTCCTATGAGATTTATTCAACTTCCTGGTGATTCTCAAACACTTATGTATCCAAATCAAGCTTCTTACAAAGTGATCATCCTGTCGATTGGAACGACGGAGAGAGTTGTCCTATTCCCAAACTGGGAAACTGGAATCATCTGATTAGAAAGTGGGATAACTTCTTCATCCAACTCTTATGAGATTTATTCAACTTCCTGGTGATTCTCCAACACTTTATGTATCCAGATCAAGCTTCTTACAAAGTGATTCATCCTGGTTTGATGGAACGACGAAGAAGCTGTCCTATTCCCAAACTGGGAAACTGGAATCACCTGATTAGAAAGCGGGATAACTTCTCACCCAACTCCTATGGATTTATTCAACTTCTGGTGATTCTCCAACACTATGTATCCGAATCAAGCTTCTACAAAGTGATTCATCCTGGTTTGATTGGAACGACGAAGAAGCTGTCCTATTCCCAAACTGGGAAACTGGAATCACCTGATTGAAGCGGGATAACTTCTTCATCCCAACTCCTATGAGATTTATTCAACTTCCTGGTGATTCTCCAACACTTTATGTATCCAAATCAAGCTTCTTACAAAGTGATTCATCCTGGTTCGATGGAACGACGGAGAAGTTGTCCTATTCCCAAACTGGGAAACTGGAATCATCTGATTAGAAAGTGGGATAACTTCTTCATCCAATCTATGAGATTTATTCAACTTCCTGGTGATTCTCCAACACTTTATGTATCCAAATCAAGCTTCTTACAAAGTGATCATCCTGGTTGATGGGAACGACGAAGAAGCTGTCCTATTCCCAAACTGGGAAACTGGAATCACCTGATTGGAAAGCGGGATAACTTCTTCATCCCAACTCCTATGAGATTATTCAACTTCCTGGTGATCTCCAACACTTATGTATCCAAATCAAGCTTCTTACAAAAAGTGATTTTCCTGGTTATTTGGAACGAGAAGAAGTATCCTATTCCCAAACTGGGAAACTGGAATCACCTGATTTGAAAGTGGGATAACTTCTTCATCCCAACTCCTATGAGATTTATTCAACATCCTGGTGATTCTCCAACACTTATGTATCCAAATCAAGCTTCTTACAAAGTGATTCATCCTGGTTCGATTGGAACGACGGAGAAGTTGTCCAATCCCAAACTGGGAAACTGGAATCACCTGATTAGAAAGTGGGATAACTTCTTCATCCCAACTCTTATGAGATTTATTCAACTTCCTGGTGATTCTCCAACACTTTATGTATCCAAATCAAGCTTCTTACAAAGTGATTCATCCTGGTTTGATGGGAACGACGAAGAAGCTGTCCTATTCCCAACTGGGAAACTGGAATCACCTGATTAGAAAGCGGGATAACTTCTTCATCCCAACTCTATGAGATTTATTCAACTTCCTGGTGATTCTTCCAACACTTTGTATCCGAATCAAGCTTCTTACAAAGTGATTCATCCTGGTTTGATTGGAACGACGAAAGAAGCTGTCCTATTCCCAACTGGGAAACTGGAATCACCTGATTAAAAAGCGGGAACTTCTTCATCCCAACTCCTATGAGATTTATTCAACTTCCTGGTGATTCTCCAACACTTATGTATCAAATCAAGCTTCTTACAAAGTGATTCATCCTGGTTCGATTGGAACGACGGAGAAGTTGTCCTATTCCAAACTGGGAAACTGGAATCATCTGATTAGAAAAGGGGTAACTTCTTCATCCAACTCTTATGAGATTTATTCAACTTCCTGGTGATCTCCAACACTTTATGTATCCAGATCAAGTTCTTACAAAGTGATTCATCCTGTTTGAGGTGTTGGAAAAAGCTATGAATAGCTAAGAACATGAACTCACTCTTTAAGAATGGAAGAGACAATCAACTTGTGATTGAATCCTCTCAGCAAAATAATCTACAAACCATCTGAATCTAGAGGATTAAGTGGCTGTGAGATTGATACAATAATTAGAATTAAACTAAGAACAGATTAAAGACTCTAGTTGAATCTATTCCTTGAGAAGTGACACAACACTTTCAGTTTGTTCACTTAAGGAGAATAGGAATTAGAATCAGTAAGCTAGAGTTAAGATAAATAAAAGAAGAGTTTAGAGTTAATTTTAGAGTGAATGGGCAAGCAAGGATCTGCCCTTAGGCAGTCCCAAAATCGTGTAGCACTTAACTCTCTACATTGTGAAGAATTTGAAGAACACTAGTAAAGAGATGAGTGATACACGAATTTATATAAGCTTGTCTCTTATTTCTGTGTGTTCATTACATGAGGCTGCCTCTTATTTATAGAGGAGAGCCTTAGGTTTACAGCAGCAGCAACAAGACAAAGGAGAGATTAAACTAATACTATCCTAGGAAATGAATAAACCAAAGCTATTAGGAAGCAGCCAAGGAGGATGAGAACAGGAAGAGGCACGACCAGATGAGGAGAAAGGGACAGGAGAGAGGTTGGCACAGCTTGCTTAAGTGAAAGTGACAGGCCAGTTGCTTCTCCAAAGCACCACATGTGACTTTCCTTGCTTCAATTCAAACCAGATCTTTTCCCTTGACTCTCCAACGGTCATAAGCTTGTAAACTTCAAATCTGCTTCAGAATATCAAGCTGGACGAGCTCACTACTTCCTTGCCTTCCAAGTCACTCTAGGTTAAGCTTGGTTACTTGGAAGCCAAGACTGTACGGACTGCCTTGTACAGCAAGGTTGTATGTACCAGACTCTGTTCAAGTACCTCTTCTTCTCTTGTTTCATTTGTTGGCTCCTTTCCTGATGCACAAGTCTTGAATACTTGCAACACACTTCATGACTCTACAGCCTCCTTCTCTTCTTGCACACACGCCTTGATCATCTTTTCATTGTCTTGGCCGTGTGATCACTCTCTTGAGGCTTGTTCATGGCTAGGATAGCTTCTTCTCTTTAGTTTGATGTGGAGATGCTTGGCCTTCACTTCCTTTGTTGGCCTTCACATCTCCTTGTCTTGCTTCACTTAATACCCTCCCTCAAGGTTGGGCTTTGGAAGCCATTGGTTCCAAAGGCCAAGCTTGCAACACGCAAATGACTACCTCATTAAAAACCTCACCATGTAAAACCACTTGGGATAAAACCATGATGAGGACAAAAAGAGTATAGCCTTCACGGTGCAATGGATAGCTATGACCTTGGCTTATTTGAAGTGAGCTTGAAGCTTCTTTGATCTATGATCTGAATGCGGCTTGAACTTGTCTTTGAACCGCCAAAAGGACTCATGGCTTGAGCCATGATCTGAACTGATTGCTTAGGGTGTTGACGCCATGATTTGAACTTGTGGCAACACCTCTTTCTTCTTGATGCTTCACATGAAGCCTACTGACCCTTAGCTAACATCTTGCTGGTAAGTGATTCATCACTTTCCTACAGCCACTTCTCCTCAAGATCTTCTTGTCTGGGGTCCATGAATCTGAGGCCATTGGTTCTAACCCCCAAAGCTTGCTTCTGATGCTGCTCTAGATCAACCGAACTTGCATTGTCTTCTTGAGACAACCAAGCACAAACACCAATCACCATTCTTAAAATTAGAACCTGTTGAGTATGGACAGATTCAAAGCACAAAATTAGTGAGTGATGGAGAGAGAATAAAGTACCAGAGAATAAGTAACCAGAGTATTTGAGAATAAGTAACAGAAGTATGAGAGAATATTAGAGAATAATGGAGAGTAAGAGTATGGTGGAGAATGAGAGTTTTGCGGAAGCAGATTGCAGTCCATGGCCTTCAAGCTTCATGGCTGATCACAATGCTGGTGAGGCATGAACATCCCACCAGTTAACACATTTTTAAAGCATTTCGAAATCAGATTACTCAAGAATCTGTTCAAAAACATTTTAAGATTTTTTTTTTTTTTAAATCCTTTCAAAGAGCATTTCTTTAAATCTGAAATTCAAATGCTCTTACAAATCAATTTTCTTCAAATCATCATCAATCTTTCTCCCTCCCTCAAGCATTGGTTTCATTAGACATAAAGTCTTTTACCAAGTTTGAAAATATTAAGAGACAAAGGGTAGAAAAGGATGATATGTTTGAGACAAAAACCAGCAAGAACTTCATCTTTTAAAATGTTTTAAAGCACAAAAACAGATGAAGTCTTTGTTTCATTTCCCTCCCTTAGCCTGGATTAGGATCCCAACTCAAGATCAGAACCACAGCTTACACATGGGAGAGAAGAAACCAAAACAGAACTCATCTTGTCTTCTTTAAAGAAATCATTAGACAAAGATGAAGAACACAAAATATTTTGAAATCGATTTTTTTTTTTTTTCAAGAGTTCTTCAAGATACAAGTTTAATCTTTTCTCCCTCCCTCAAGCTGACATGAACAGATTTTTAATCTTTCATCCAAAGGATTAAACAATGAGGAGATAAAGGAGAGAGTCATTGATTAAAAAAAAAACATTAAAGCCTTGCATCTTAAAGAAACTCACAGATTTTGAATACATACTTCATCTACACTCTCTACTGTCCAAGTTTTGAATCCCAGCCACCACAGCTCATCAAAAACGAATTTAAAGGAGAAAGAGGAGAGAGATTCAGATGAAGAAATTGACAAAAGAAGTGAGTTCAGCCCAAGAAGAGCAACAAAGCTCTGATACCATGTTGGAAAAGCTATGAATAGCTAAGAACATGAACTCACTCTTTAAGAATGAAGAGACAATCAACTTGTGATTGAAAATCCTCTCAGCAAAATAATCTACACAACCATCTGAATCTAGAGAGATTAAGTGGCTGTGAGATTGATACAATAATTAGAATTAAACTAAGAACAGATTAAAGACTCTAGTTTGAATCTATTCCTGAGAAGTGACACAACACTTTCAGTTTGTTCACTTAAGGAGAATAGGAATTAGAATCAGTAAGCTAGAGTTCAAGATAAATAAAAGAGAGTTTAGAGTTAATTTTAGAGTGAATGGGCAAGCAAGGATCTGCCCTTAGGCAGTCCCAAAATCGTGTAGCACTTAACTCTCTACATTGTGAAGAATTTGAAGAACACTTAGTAAAGAGATGAGTGATACACGAATTTTATATAAGCTTGTCTCTTATTTCTTGTGTGTTCATTACAATGAGGCTGCCTCTTTATTTATAGAGGAGAGCCTAGGTTTTACAGCAGCAGCAACAAGACAAAGGAGAGATTAAACTAATATACTAGGAAATGAATAAACAAAGCTATTAGGAAGCAGCCAAGGAGGATGAGAACAGGAAGAGGCACGACCAGATGAGGAGAAAGGGACAGGAGAGAGGTTGGCACAGCTTGCTTAAGTGAAAGTGACAGGCCAGTTGCTTCTCCAAAGCACCACATGTGACTTTCCTTGCTTCAATTCAAACCAGATCTTTTCCCTTGACTCTCCAACGGTCATAAGCTTGTTTAAACTTCAAATCTGCTTCAGAATATCAAGCTGGACGAGCTCATACTTTCCTTGCCTTCCAAGTCACTCTAGGTTAAGCTTGGTTACTTGGAAGCCAAGACTGTACGGACTGCCTTGTACAGCAAGGTTGTATGTACCAGACTCTGTTCAAGTACCTCTTCTTCTCTTGTTTCATTTGTTGGCTCCTTTCCTTGATGCACAAGTCTTGATACTTGCAACACACTTCATGACTCTACAGCCTCCTTCTTTCTTCTTGCACACACGCCTTGATCATCTTTTCATTGTCTTGCCGTGTGATCACTCTCGAGGCTTGTTCATGGCTAGGATAGCTTCTTCTTCTTTAGTTTGATGTGGAGATGCTTGGCCTTCACTTCCTTTGTTTGGCCTTCACACTCCTGTCTTGCTTCACTTTATCTTAATGGAACGACGAAGAAGCTGTCCTATTCCCAAACTGGGAAACTGGAATCACCTGATTAGAAAGCGGGGATAACTTCTTCACCCCAAACTCTATGAGATTTATTCAACTTCCTGGTGATTCTCCACACTTATGTATCCGAAATCAAGCTTCTTACAAAGTAGTGATTCATCCTGGTTTGATTGGAACGACGAAGAAGCTGTCCTATTCCCAAACTGGGAAACTGGAACAACCTGATTAGAAAGTGGGATAACTTCTTCATCCCAACTCCTATGAGATTTATTCAACTTCCTGGTGATTCTCCAACACTTTATGTATCCAAATCAAGCTTCTTACAAAGTGATTCATCCTGGTTCGATTGGAACGACGGAAGAAGGTGTCCTATTCCCAAACTGGGAAACTGGAATCACCTGATTAGAAAGTGGGATAACTTCTTCACCAACTCCTATGAGATTTCAACTTCCTGGTGATTCTCCACACTTTATGTATCCAAATCAAGCTTCTACAAAGTGATTCATCCTGGTTTGATTGGAAGGACGAAGAAGCTGTCCTATTCCCTAACTGGGAAACTGGAATCACCTGATTAGAAAGTGGGTAACTTCTTCATCCCAACTCCTATGAGATTTATTCAACTTCCTGGTGATTCTCCAACACTTTATGTATCCAAATCAAGCTTCTTACAAAGTGATTCATCCTGGTTTGATGGAACGATGAAGAAGCTGTCCTATTCCCAAACTGGGAAACTGGAATCACCTGATTAGAAAGTGGGATAACTTCTTCATCCCAACTCGTATGAGATTAATTCAACTTCCTGGTGATTCTCCAACACTTTATGTATCCAAATCAAGCTTCTTACAAAGTGATTCATCCTGGTTTGATTGGAACGACGAAGAAGCTGTCCTATTCCCAAACTGGGAAACTGGAATCACCTGATTAGAAAGTGGGATAACTTCTTCATCCCAACTCTATGAGATTTATTCAACTTCCTGGTGATTCTCCAACACTTTATGTATCCAAATCAAGCTTCTTACAAAGTGATTCATCCTGGTTTATTGGAACGAAGAAGAAGCTGTCCTATTCCCAAACTGGGAAACTGGAATCACCTGATTTAGAAAGTGGGATAACTTCTTCATCCCAACTCCTATGAGATTTATTCAA
Organism: Brassica napus; assembly: GCF_020379485.1. Taxonomy (NCBI): domain Eukaryota; kingdom Viridiplantae; phylum Streptophyta; class Magnoliopsida; order Brassicales; family Brassicaceae; genus Brassica; species Brassica napus. The sequence continues at coordinate 15,154 of NW_026015469.1, read as the reverse complement.
CTTCCTGGTGATTCTCCAACACTTTATGTATCCAAATCAAGCTTCTTACAAAGTGATTCATCCTGGTTGATTGGAACGACGAGAAGCTGTCTATCCCAAACTGGGAAACTGGAATCACCTGATTAGAAAGTGGGATAACTTCTTCACCCCAACTCCTATGAGATTTATTCAACTTCCTGGTGATTCTCCACCATTTTATGTATCCAAATCAAGCTTCTTACAAAGTGATTCATCCTGGTTGATTGGAACGACGAAGAAGAAGCTGTCCTATTCCCAAACTGGAAACTGGGAATCACCTGATTTGAAAGTGGGATAACTTCTTCATCCCAACTCCTATGAGATTTATTCAACTTCCTGGTGATTCTCCAACACTTTATGTATCCAAATCAAGCTTCTTACAAAGTGATTCATCCTGGTTTGATTGGAACGACGAAGAAGCTGTCCTATTCCCAAACTGGGAAACTGGAATCACCTGATTTGAAAGTGGGATAACTTCTTCATCCCAACTCCTATGAGATTTATTCAACTTCCTGGTGATTCTCCAAACTTTATGTATCCAAATCAAGCTTCTTACAAAGTGATTCATCCTGGTTTGATTGGAACGACGAGAAGAACTGTCCTATTCCCAAACTGGAAAATTGGAATCACCTGATTAGAAAGTGGGGATAACTTCTTCATCCCAACTCTTATGAGATTTAATCAACTTCCTGGTGATTCTCCAACACTTTATGTATCCAAATCAAGCTTCTTACAAAGTGATTCATCCTGGTTTATTGGAACGACGAAGAAGCTGTCCTATTCCCAAACTGGGAAACTGGAATCACCTGATTAGAAAGTGGGATAACTTCTTCATCCCAACTCCTATGAGATTTATTCAACTTCCTGGTTATTCTCCAACACTTTATGTATCCAAATCAAGCTTCTTACAAAGTGATTCATCCTGGTTTGATTGGAACGACGAAGAAGCTGTCCTATTCCCAAACTGGGAAACTGGAATCACCTGATTAGAAAGGGGATAACTTCTTCATCCCAACTCCTATGAGATTTATTCAACTTCCTGGTGATTCTCCAACACTTTATGTATCCAAATCAAGCTTCTTACAAAGTGATTCATCCTGGTTTGATTGGAACGACGAAGAAGCTGTCCTATTCCCAAACTGGGAAACTGGAATCACCTGATTAGAAAGTGGGATGGGATAATTCTTCATCCAACTCCTATGAGATTATTCAACTTCCTGGTGATTCTCCAACACTTTATGTATCCAAATCAAGCTTCTTACAAAGTGATTCATCCTGGTTTGATTGGAACGACGAAGAAGCTGTCCTATTCCCAAACTGGGAAACTGGAATCACCTGATTAGAAAGTGGGATAACTTCTTCATCCCAACTCCTATGAGATTATTCAACTTCCTGGTGATTCTCCAACACTTATGTATCCAAATCAAGCTTCTTACAAAGTGATTCATCCTGGTTTGATTGGAACGACGAAGAAGCTGTCCTATTCCCAAACTGGGAAACTGGAATCACCTGATTAGAAAGTGGGATAACTTCTTCATCCCAACTCCTATGAGATTTATTCAACTTCCTGGTGATTCTCCAACCACTTTATGTATCCAAATCAAGCTCTTACAAAGTGATTCATCCTGGTTTGATTGGAACGACGAAGAAGCTGTCCTTCCCAAACTGGGAAACTGGAATCACCTGATTAGAAAGTGGGATAACTTCTTCATCCAACTCCTATGAGATTTATTCAACTTCCTGGTGATTCTCCAACACTTTATGTATCCAAATCAAGCTTCTTACAAAGTGATTCATCCTGGTTTGATTGGAACGACGAAGAAGCTGTCCTATTCCCAAACTGGGAAACTGGAATCACCTGATTTAGAAAGTGGGATAACTTCTTCATCCCAACTCCTATGAGATTTATTCAACTTCCTGGTGATTCTCCAACACTTTATGTATCCAAATCAAGCTTCTTACAAAGTGATTCATCCTGGTTTGATTGGAACGACGAAGAAGCTGTCCTATTCCCAAACTGGGAAACTGGAACCTCATGATTAGAAAGTGGGATAACTTCTTCATCCCAACTCCTATGAGATTTATTCAACTTCCTGGTGATTCTCCAACACTTTATGTATCCAAATCAAGCTTCTTACAAAGTGATTCATCCTGGTTGATTGGAACGACGAAGAAGCTGTCCTATTCCCAAACTGGGAAACTGGAATCACCTGATTTGAAAGTGGGATAACTTCTTCATCCAACTCCTATGAGATTTATTCAACTTCCTGGTGATTCTCCAACACTTTATGTATCCAAATCAAGCTTCTTACAAAGTGATTCATCTTGGTTTGATTGGAACGACGAAGAAGCTGTCGTATTCCCAAACTGGGAAACTGGAATCACCTGATTAGAAAGTGGGATAACTTCTTCATCCCAACTCCTATGAGATTTATTCAACTTCGTGACTGTTCTCCAACACTTTATGTATCCAAATCAAGCTTCTTACAAAGTGATTCATCCTGGTTGATTGGAACGACGAAGAAGCTGTCCTATTCCCAAACTGGGAAACTGGAATCACCTGATTAGAAAGTGGGATAACTTCTTCATCCCAACTCCTATGAGATTTATTCAACTTCCTGGTGATTCTCCACACTTTATGTATCCAAATCAAGCTTCTTACAAAGTGATTCATCCTGGTTGATTGGAACGAACGAAGAAGCTGTCCTATTCCCAAACTGGGAAACTGGAATCACCTGATTTGAAAGTGGGATAACTTCTTCATCCCAACTCCTATGAGATTTATTCAACTTCCTGGTGATTCTCCAACACTTTATGTATCCAATCAAGCTTCTTACAAAGTGATTCATCCTGGTTTGATTGGAACGACGAAGAGAAGAAGTGTCCTATTCCCAAACTGGGAAACTGGAATCACCTGATTAGAAAGTGGGATAACTTCTTCATCCCAACTCCTATGAGATTTATTCAACTTCCTGGTGATTCTCCAACACTTTATGTATCCAAATCAAGCTCTTACAAAGTGATTCATCCTGGTTGATTGGAACGACGAAGAAGCTGTCCTATTCCCAAACTGGGAAACTGGAATCACCTGATTAGAAAGTGGGATAACTTCTTCATCCCAACTCCTATGAGATTTATTCAACTTCCTGGTGATTCTCCAACACTTTATGTATCCAAATCAAGCTTCTTACAAAGTGATTCATCCTGGTTTGATTGGAACGACGAAGAAGCTGTCCTATTCCCAAACTGGGAAACTGGAATCACCTGATTAGAAAGTGGGATAACTTCTTCATCCCAACTCCTATGAGATTTATTCAACTTCCTGGTGATTCTCCACCACTTTATGTATCCAAATCAAGCTTCTTACAAAGTGATTCATCCTGGTTTGATTGGAACGAAGAAGAAGCTGTCCTATTCCCAAACTGGGAAACTGGAATCACCTGATTTGAAAGTGGGATAACTTCTTCATCCCAACTCCTATGAGATTTATTCAACTTCCTGGTGATTCTCCAACACTTTATGTATCCAAATCAAGCTTCTTACAAAGTGATTCATCCTGGTTGATTGGAACGACGAAGAAGCTGTCCTATTCCCAAACTGGGAAACTGGAATCACCTGATTTGAAAGTGGGATAACTTCTTCATCCAACTCCTATGAGATTTATTCAACTTCCTGGTGATTCTCCAACACTTTATGTATCCAAATCAAGCTTCTTACAAAGTGATTCATCCTGGTTTGATTGGAACGACGAAGAAGCTGTCATATTCCCAAACTGGGAAACTGGAATCACCTGATTAGAAAGTGGGATAACTTCTCATCCCAACTCCTATGAGATTATTCAACTTCCTGGTGATTCTCCAACACTTTATGTATCCAAATCAAGCTTCTTACAAAGTGATTCATCCTGGTTTTGGAACGACGAAGAAGCTGTCCTATTCCCAAACTGGGAAACTGGAATCACCTGATTAGAAAGTGGGATAACTTCTTCATCCCAACTCCTATGAGATTTATTCAACTTCCTGGTGATTCTCCAACACTTTATGTATCCAAATCAAGCTTCTTACAAAGTGATTCATCCTGGTTTGATTGGAACGACGAAGAAGCTGTCCTATTCCCAAACTGGGAAACTGGAATCACCTGATTAGAAAGTGGGATAACTTCTTCATCCCAACCTATGAGATTTATTCAACTTCCTGGTGATTCTCCACCACTTTATGTATCCAAATCAAGCTTCTTACAAAGTGATTCATCCTGGTTGATTGGAACGACGAAGAAGCTGTCCTATCCCAAACTGGAAACTGGAATCACCTGATTGAAAGTGGGATAACTTCTTCATCCCAACTCCTATGAGATTTATTCAACTTCCTGGTGATTCTCCAACATTATGTATCCAAATCAAGCTTCTTACAAAGTGATTCATCCTGGTTTGATTGGAACGACGAAGAAGCTGTCCTATTCCCAAACTGGGAAACTGGAATCACCTGATTGAAAGTGGGATAACTTCTTCATCCCAACTCCTATGAGATTTATTCAACTTCCTGGTGATTCTCCACCACTTTATGTATCCAAATCAAGCTTCTTACAAAGTGATTCATCCTGGTTGATTGGAACGACGAGAAGAAGCTGTCCTTCCCAAACTGGGAAACTGGAATCACCTGATTAGAAAGTGGGAACTTCTTCATCCCAACTCTATGAGATTTATTCAACTTCCTGGTGATTCTCCAACACTTTATGTATCCAAATCAAGCTTCTTACAAAGTGATTCATCCTGGTTTATTGGAACGACGGACGAAGAAGAAGCTTCCTATTCCCAAACTGGGAAACTGGAATCACCTGATTAGAAAGTGGGATAACTTCTTCATCCCAACTCCTATGAGATTTATTCAACTTCCTGGTGATTCTCCAACACTTTATGTATCCAAATCAAGCTTCTTACAAAGTGATTCATCCTGGTTTGATTGGAACGACGAAGAAGCTGTCCTATTCCCAAACTGGGAAACTGGAATCACCTGATTTGAAAGTGGGATAACTTCTTCATCCCAACTCCTATGAGATTTATTCAACTTCCTGGTGATTCTCCAACACTTTATGTATCCAAATCAAGCTTCTTACAAAGTGATTCATCCTGGTTTGATTGGAACGACGAAGAAGCTGTCCTATTCCCAAACTGGGAAACTGGAATCACCTGATTAGAAAGTGGGATAACTTCTTCATCCAACTCCTATGAGATTATTCAACTTCCTGGTGATTCTCCAACACTTTATGTATCCAAATCAAGCTTCTTACAAAGTGATTCATCCTGGTTTGATTGGAACGACGAAGAAGCTGTCCTATTCCCAAACTGGGAAACTGGAATCACCTGATTAGAAAGTGGGATAACTTCTTCATCCCAACTCCTATGAGATTTATTCAACTTCCTGGTGATTCTCCAACACTTTATGTATCCAAATCAAGCTTCTTACAAAGTGATTCATCCTGGTTTGATTGGAACGACGAAGAAGCTGTCCTATTCCCAAACTGGGAAACTGGAATCACCTGATTAGAAAGTGGGATAACTTCTTCATCCCAACTCCTATGAGATTTATTCAACTTCCTGGTGATTCTCCAACACTGTATCAAATCAAGCTTCTTACAAAGTGATTCATCCTGGTTTGATTGGAACGACGAAGAAGCTGTCCTATTCCCAAACTGGGAAACTGGAATCACCTGATTAGAAGTGGGATAACTTCTTCATCCAACTCCTATGAGATTATTCAACTTCCTGGTGATTCTCCAACACTTTATGTATCCAAATCAAGCTTCTTACAAAGTGATTCATCCTGGTTTGATTGGAACGACGAAGAAGCTGTCCTATTCCCAAACTGGGAAACTGGAATCACCTGATTAGAAAGTGGGATAACTTCTTCATCCCAACTCTATGAGATTATTCAACTTCCTGGTGATTCTCCAACATTTATGTATCCAAATCAAGCTTCTTACAAAGTGATTCATCCTGGTTGATTGGAACGACGAAGAAGCTGTCCTATTCCCAAACTGGGAAACTGGAATCACCTGATTAGAAAGTGGGATAACTTCTTCATCCCAACTCCTATGAGATTTATTCAACTTCCTGGTGATTCTCCAACACTTTATGTATCCAAATCAAGCTTCTTACAAAGATTCATCCTGGTTTGATTGGAACGACGAAGAAGCTTCCTATTCCCAAACTGGGAAACTGGAATCACCTGATTGAAAGTGGGATAACTTCTTCATCCCAACTCCTATGAGATTATTCAACTTCCTGGTGATTCTCCAACACTTTATGTATCCAAATCAAGCTTCTTACAAAGTGATTCATCCTGGTTTGATTGGAACGACGAAGAAAGAAGCTGTCCTATTCCCAAACTGGGAAACTGGAATCACCTGATTTAGAAAGTGGGATAACTTCTTCATCCCAACTCCTATGAGATTTATTCAACTTCCTGTGATTCTCCAAACTTTATGTATCCAAATCAAGCTTCTTACAAAGTGATTCATCCTGGTTTGATTGGAACGACGAAGAAGCTGTCCTATTCCCAAACTGGGGAACTGGAATCACCTGATTAGAAAGTGGGATAACTTCTTCATCCCAACTCCTATGAGATTTATTCAACTTCCTGGTGATTCTCCAACACTTTATGTATCCAAATCAAGCTTCTTACAAAGTGATTCATCCTGGTTGATTGGAACGACGAAGAGAAGCTGTCCTATTCCCAAACTGGGAAACTGGAATCACCTGATTGAAAGTGGGATAACTTCTTCATCCCAACTCCTATGAGATTTATTCAACTTCCTGGTGATTCTCCAACACTTTATGTATCCAAATCAAGCTTCTTACAAAGTGATTCATCCTGGTTTGATTGGAACGACGAAGAAGCTGTCCTATTCCCAAACTGGGAAACTGGAATCACCTGATTAGAAAGTGGGATAACTTCTTCATCCCAACTCCTATGAGATTTATTCAACTTCCTGGTGATTCTCCAACACTTTATGTATCCAAATCAAGCTTCTTACAAAGTGATTCATCCTGGTTTGATTGGAACGACGAAGAAGCTGTCCTATTCCCAAACTGGGAAACTGGAATCACCTGATTAGAAAGTGGGATAACTTCTTCACCAACTCCTATGAGATTTATTCAACTTCCTGGTGATTCTCCACACTTTATGTATCCAAATCAAGCTACAAAGTGATTCATCCTGGTTTGATTGGAACGACGAAGAAGCTGTCCTATTCCCAAACTGGGAAACTGGAATCACCTGATTAGAAAGTGGGATAACTTCTTCCCCAACTCCTATGAGATTTATTCAACTTCCTGGTGATTCTCCACCACTTTATGTATCCAAATCAAGCTTCTTACAAAGTGATTCATCCTGGTTTGATTGGAACGACGAAGAAGCTGTCCTATTCCCAAACTGGAAAACTGGAATCACCTGATTTGAAAGTGGGATAACTTCTTCATCCCAACTCCTATGAGATTATTCAACTTCCTGGTGATTCTCCAACACTTTATGTATCCAAATCAAGCTTCTTACAAAGTGATTCATCCTGGTTTGATTGGAACGACGAAGAAGCTGTCCTATTCCCAAACTGGGAAACTGGAATCACCTGATTTGAAAGTGGGATAACTTCTTCATCCCAACTCCTATGAGATTTATTCAACTTCCTGGTGATTCTCCAACACTTTATGTATCCAAATCAAGCTTCTTACAAAGTGATTCATCCTGGTTTGATTGGAACGACGAAGAAGCTGTCCTATTCCCAAACTGGGAAACTGGAATCACCTGATTAGAAAGTGGGATAACTTCTTCATCCCAACTCCTATGAGATTATTCAACTTCCTGGTGATTCTCCAACACTTTATGTATCCAAATCAAGCTTCTTACAAAGTGATTCATCCTGGTTTGATTGGAACGAAGAAGAAGCTGTCCTATTCCCAAACTGGGAAACTGGAATCACCTGATTAGAAAGTGGGATAACTTCTTCATCCCAACTCCTATGAGATTTATTCAACTTCCTGGTGATTCTCCAACACTTTATGTATCCAAATCAAGCTTCTTACAAAGTGATTCATCCTGGTTTGATTGGAACGACGAAGAAGCTGTCCTATTCCCAAACTGGGAAACTGGAATCACCTGATTAGAAAGTGGGATAACTTCTTCATCCCAACTCCTATGAGATTATTCAACTTCCTGGTGATTCTCCAACACTTTATGTATCCAAATCAAGCTTCTTACAAAGTGATTCATCCTGGTTTGATTGGAACGACGAAGAAGCTGTCCTATTCCCAAACTGGGAAATGGAATCACCTGATTTGAAAGTGGGATAACTTCTTCATCCCAACTCCTATGAGATTATTCAATCCTGGTGATTCTCCAACACTTTATGTATCCAAATCAAGCTTCTTACAAGTGATTCATCCTGGTTTGATTGGAACGACGAAGAAGCTGTCCTATCCCAAACTGGGAAACTGGAATCACCTGATTTGAAAGTGGGATAACTTCTTCATCCAACTCCTATGAGATTTATTCAACTTCCTGGTGATTCTCCAACACTTTATGTATCCAAATCAAGCTTCTTACAAAGTGATTCTCTGGTTTGATTGGAACGACGAAGAAGCTGTCCTATTCCCAAACTGGGAAACTGGAATCACCTGATTAGAAAGTGGGATAACTTCTTCATCCCAACTCTATGAGATTATTCAACTTCCTGGTGATTCTCCAACACTTTATGTATCCAAATCAAGCTTCTTACAAGTGATTTTCCTGGTTTGATTGAACGACGAAGAAGCTGTCCTATTCCCAAACTGGGAAACTGGATCACCTGATTAGAAAGTGGGATAACTTCTTCATCCCAACTCCTATGAGATTTATCAACTTCCTGGTGATTCCCAACACTTTTGTATCCAAATCAAGCTTCTACTGTTGAGATGGAGAGGTAAAAAGAGGAACATTGAAGAGAAAGAGGATTGAGACAGACAGTAACTTTGGAGTTACCACAGTAACTTTGGTTTACTGTGGTAACTAAGTAAAGCTTGGAAGTTACCTTGGCTCACATTGGGAGTAAGCCACGACCAAGAGCTGTATGGATAAGGGGAGCAGTCTGGATAAGTTCCTCACAGCTAGAGAGGCTGGAGACAGGCTGTAAAGTGAAAGCATCTAGTAAAGATGCAAAGGGATCAAGTGAAGACTCCCATTGGCTGCTTTTGGATGGCTCTCTTTGACTACACATGCCCTGAACCCTACTTATCTATTGATTTCGAAATGATTGTCTCTCTCATATAAGTATGTTGTAAACCTCATCTTATTAATTAATGGAGTTTGAGTCTCTCTCTTATCTCTCACTAAAATCTCTTAATCTCTTTATCTTTCATCTGATATCTCTGATTATTGAATCATGCTCTAATACACAAAAGTGTATATGGTATCAGAGCCAGGTTGGCAAAAAGGGGGTGAGTGTGATTTCTTTTCTCAAAATCAGAGTGTTCTTGAGTGTTCTTGAGTGTTCTGGGGATATTGAGGTTTCTGGGTATGTGTGTTGTCTATTCTTGTGGGCTGGGTTATTGAGATTCTTGGTTGGAAACATGGATATGAAGCACGAATTAGTGAGCAGTGAAGACGTGAAGATTCAAGAAGAAAACAAGTGGGTGGCCAAGAGGGTAAAGACAGCTTTGGGAAGCTGTGAGATTGGTAATCAAGTAAAGGGAGAACCTTTAATGGAGAGAGCTGCTGATGGGGGTCAGACAGCAAAGGTTGAAATGTGAAGATCAGTTGAGTCTTGAAGAAAGTATATCTCTTGAGAAGATTGAAGATGTTTATGAGAACAAGATCAATCTAAGGGAGTATGAAGTCAGGAAGATGATCTGTGATTGAAACAAGGGAAAGAAGGTTCAATCAGCATGTGAAGAAGCTGAGATGTTTGTGGTCGGGAGTTACAAAGTTGAGACAAGAAGTTGTGATCCGAAGGTGCTAGAAGAGTGGCGAGAGCAAGATGTGTCTTCAGCCTCCTTGCAAGCTTGGATTCATCTTATGGGGGTGGTAAAGCTTATTCTCAAGAAGAGAAGCTACCCACATGGAAGAAGTGTGTGTACTTGTTCAGAGGCTTCATCAAGTGATGAAGAGAACAAAGAGATAACTTGGAGTAAGGAGGGTGCTATAAAAGGAGAAGGGAAGGCTGAGACGACGTTCTAAGGCTCAGATCAGAAGAGGAAGGTGTTGGAAGAGAAGCATACTGTCTGGTTATCAAGGTAGCTATGGTACTATGAAGAAGGGCAGAGAGAAGCACAACAGATTCTTATGGAGAGTGTTCTTACTCAGCTTACATGGAGAACTGTAGAGAGCAGTGGGGTTATGAGGAAGCTAGAGACCAAAGGGAGCGGATGAGCGTGTCACAAGGAGGAATGGGATGAGTTTGTCAAGTATGTGTATGCTTTGGCTACGACCCGGAGACAGGGTGCTCCTGCCAAAGCATCCACATCCAACAAACCCATCATTGTTGATTCTGGAGCAAGTCATCACATGATTAGTGACAGAAGCTTAATGAGTGATGTAAAGAAGCTACTGGGGGTGTGATGATAGCTAATGGTGATAGGATCCAATAGAAGGAGTTGGAAGCTCAAGCTATTTGATAAAGACTCAGATGCCTTCTACATGCCACAGTTTGCTTCAAATCTACTATCTGTAGGAAAGCCACAATTGATCTTGGTGTCAAGTAGTATTCAGGCCAGATGATGTTGAGTTCCAAGATTGAAGACTGGAAGGGTCATTGGGAGAGGAGACAGCAAGAATAATCTATACCAGCTCCAATTGGCTAAGATTTCTAAACCCTTTGATTCTATGTGTTTGAGTAGTACTTATGAGAAGATTGATAGTATTACTTGGCATGCTAGATTGGGTCATCCTCATGCTCGTGCTATTGAATTGATAATTCCTAATATGTCATTTAATCACTTGGAGTGTGAAGCATGCATATTAGGAAAGCATTGTAGGACTGTTTTTCCAACATCAGAAACTACTTATGAGCATTGCTTTGATCTAGTTCATTCAGATGTGTGGACTCCTCCTTTGTCTAGAGATAGCCAGAAGTACTTTGTGACATTCATTGATGAGAAGTCTAAGTATACTTGGCTTACATTGCTTCCATCTAAAGATAGGGTGCTAGAAGCATTTATGAACTTCCAAGCATATGTATCTAATCAATACAATGCTACTGTGAAGGTACTGAGATCAGATAATGGAGGTGAATACATCAGCAATGCCTTCAAGAGTCATCTAGCCAAGCATGGGATTGTGCATCAGACTAGCTGTCCTTATACACCACAGCAGAATGGTGTAGCTGAGAGGAAGAACAGGCACTTGATGGAGGTTGCTAGATCAATGATGTTTCATGCAAATGTCCCAAAACGTTTTGGAGTGATGCTGTGCAGACTGCTTGCTATCTCATCAACCGGGTTCCAACCAAGATATTGAAGAATCTGTCTCCATTTGAAGTGTTGAACAAGAGCAAACCTGTCATTGATCACCTACGTGTCTTGGGGTGTGTGTGCTATGTCATGGTTCCAGGAGAGCAGAGAAACAAGCTGGAGGCAAAGAGTACTAAGGCTATGTTCATTGGTTACTCTATCACTCAGAAAGGGTACAAGTGCTATGATCCTGAAGCAAGGAGAGTGATGGTATCTAGAGAAGTGAAGTTTGTTGAAACAAAAGGTTATTATGAAGAAAAGGAGTGGGAAAATCTGAAGGATTTGTCTCAAGCTCCATCTGATAAGGCAACAATACTGAGAGTGTTGTTGGAGAAGCTCGGGATAGGGTTGTCCCAGGATCAGGAACCGGCAGGAGAGAGTCTTCCAATCAGACTGGTGGAGCTGGAAGAACAACTCCTCTTGATCATGAGAGGGGAATGGAACTGAATCTGGTGAGCAAGAGCAAAACCAAGAGGATTCAGGTCTTCATGATCAAGTTGAGAACAATGTTCGGTCTAGTGGAGAAGTGGATGAGGTTCAGTCTAGTGGAGAAGTAGATGAGGTTCAGTCTAGTGGAGAAGAACAAGTCGGACCGGCCAGTTCAGAAGAAGAGCAAGTGGAGCCGGCTAGTGTGCAAACTGAAGATCAGGTGCAAGCTTTGAGGAGGAGCACAAGGATAAAGAGGGATCCTTCCAACTGGGTAAACACGAGAGTGTACTACAATGCCCAGGCTGTGGAGCATCCTTCTCAAGCCGTGTGTTCCTTTGCTGAGTTTCCAGAGGAGCATTATGCCTTTATGATTAGTCTGGATGAGAGTTATGTGCCAAGGACTTATGAAGAAGCTATGTTAGACAAGGAATGGAAAGAATCAGTGGGAGCTGAAGCAGGTGCTATGATCAAGAATGATACATGGTATGAGAGTGAGCTGCCTAAGGGAAGAAGGCTGTATCTAGTAGATGGATCTTCACAATCAAGTATCTAGCAAATGGACAGATTGATAGGAAGAAGACCAGACTGGTTGCAAGAGGATTTACACAAACCTATGGAGAGGATTACATTGATACCTTTGCACCAGTAGCTAAGCTGCACACAGTTCGGATTGTGTTGTCCATTGCAACAAACTTGGAGTGGGATTTGTGGCAGATGGATGTGAAGAATGCTTTCTTACAAGGTGAGCTAGAAGATGAGGTATACATGCTTCCTCCTCCTGGTCTTGAGCATCTAGTAAAACCAGGAAATGTTTTGAGATTGAAGAAGGCAATATATGGGCTGAAGCAGTCTCCTAGAGCTTGGTACAGGAAGCTGAGTACAACTCTCAATGGGAGAGGATTCAGGAAGTCTGAACTGGATCATACACTCTTCACTTTGGTTACTCCATCAGGGATCATTGTGATACTGGTATATGTGGATGATTTGATTATCACAGGGAGTGATAAGGCTGGGATTAAAGCCACTAAGAGTTCCTCAAGTCTGTTTGATATCAAAGACTTGGGAGAGATGAAGTATTCTTGGGGATTGAGATATGCAGATCCAAGGAGGGTTGTTTATGTGTCAAAGGAAGTATACAATGGATATGTTGAAGGAGACTGATGTACTTGGAGGAAAGGTAGCCAAGACACCTCTTGAAGAGGGGTATAAGGTCTTACGTGAGGGGGAGGTTGAAGAGAACCAGTGTTTGAGGATGCTAAGCTGTATAGGAAGATGGTTGGCAAGCTGATCTACTTGACCATCCCAGACCAGATATATGTTTGCTGTGAATCAAGTGAGTCAGCATATGCAGGCACAAAGGTCCATCACTGGAAGATGGTTGATAGGATACTGAGGTATCTGAGGACGCTGGACAAGGGGGTTTGGATGGGTTGTAATGGCAGTACAGAAGTGGTTGGGTATTGTGATGCTGATTGGGCAGGAGATAGAGTGGACAGGAGATCAACTACTGGGTATTGTACATTCATTGGAGGGAAACTTGGTACTTGGAAGAGTAAGAAGCAGAAGGTTATCTCTTGTTCAAGTGCTGAAGCTGAGTATAGAGCCATGTTGAAGCTGACAAACGAGTTGGTGTGGATCAAGGGGATCTTGAAGCATCTAGAGATTGAGCAGAGTACTCCTATGACTATGCATTGTGACAATCAAGCAGCTATCCACATTGCCTCCAACTCAGTGTTTCATGAGAGAACAAAGCACATAGAGGTGGATTGTCATAAGGTGAGGCAGATGATTATCTTAGGAGTGATTCTGCCATGTTATACAAGAAGTGAAGATCAGCTTGCAGATGTGTTTACTAAGGCAGCGAGATTAAAGACAATGGAGTCCATACTATCCAGGCTTGGACTCATTGATCTTACTCCCAGGAGCTGAGCCCTAACCATGGAGTCTCCACTCTTTTTCCCTCATCAAAGTTTTATCCCAATGGGTTTTCTTTTGTGAGGTTTTTTAATGAGGGGTCTTCATGGTTTCCAAGCTTGACTTGTTCCACATGGTCAAGCTTGAGGGGGAGTGTTGAGATGAGGTAAAAGAGTGGATACATTGATAGAGAAAGAGGATTGAGACAGACAGTAACTTGGAGTTACCACAGTAACTTTGGTTTTACTGTGGTAACTAAGTAAAGCTTGGAAAGTTACTTGGCTCACATTGGAGAGTAACCACGACCAAGAGCTTATGGATAAGGGGGGAGCAGTCTGGATAAGGTTTCCTCACAGCTAGAGAGGCTGGAGACAGGCTGTAAAGTAGACAGCATCTAGTAAAAGATGCCAAAGGGATCAAGCATGTGAAGACTCCCATTGGCTGCTTTTGGATGGCTCTCTTTGATACACATGCCCTGAACCTCTACCTTATCTATTGATTCGAAATTGATGTCTCTCTCATATAAGTATGTTGTAAACCTCATCTTTATAATTAATGGAGTTTTGAGTCTTCTCTTTATTCTCTCACTAAAATCTCTTAATCTCTTAATCTTTTCATCTGATTATCTCTGATTATTTGAATCATGCCTAAATACACAAAAGTGTATACTTACAAAGTGATTCATCCTGGTTTGATTGGAACGACGAAGAAGCTGTTCCTATTCCCAAACTGGGAAACTGGAATCACCTGTTAGAAAGCGGGATAACTTCTTCATCCCAACTCCTATGAGATTTATTCAACTTCCTGGTGATCTCCAACACTTATGTATCCAAATCAAGCTTCTTACAAAAGTGATTCATCCTGGTTCGTTGAACGAAGGAGAAGTGTCCTATTCCCAAACTGGGAACTGGAATCATTGATTAGAAAGGGGATAACTTCTTCATCCAACTCCTATGAGATTATTCAACTTCCTGGTGATTCTCCAACAATTTATGTATCCAAATCAAGCTTCTTACAAAGTGATCATCCTGGTTTGAGGGAACGACGAAGAGCTGTCCTATTCCCAAAATGGGAAACTGGAATCACCTGATAGAAAGGGGGATAACTTCTTCATCCCACTCCTATGAGATTATTCAACTTCCTGGTGATTCCCAACACTTTATGTATCCGAATCAGCTTCTTACAAAGTGATTCATCCGTTTGGATTGGAACGACGAAGAAGCTGTCCTATTCCCAAACTGGAAACTGGAAATCACCTGATTAGAAAGCGGGATACTTCTTCACCCAACTCCTATGAGATTTATTCAACTCCTGGTG
>NW_026015468.1:0-86350 GCF_020379485.1 Brassica napus | reverse complement strand
GAAGCTGTCCTATTCCCAAACTGGGAGGAAACTGGAATCACCTGATTGAAAGTGGGATAACTTCTTCATCCCAACTCCTATGAGATTTATTCAACATCCTGGTGATTCTCCAAACTTTATGTATCCAAATCAAGGATTCTTACAAAGTGATTCATCCTGGTTTGATTGGAACGACGAAGAAGCTGTCTATTCCCAAACTGGGAAACTGGAATCACCTGATTAGAAAGTGGGATAACTTCTTCATCCCAAACTCTTTGAGATTTATTCAACTTCCTGGTGATTCTCCAAACTGTTGTATCCAAATCAAGCTTCTTACAAAGTGATTCATCCTGGTTGATTGGAACGAGAAGAGAAGCTGTCCTATTCCCAAACTGGGAAACTGGAATCACCTGATTTGAAAGTGGGATAACTTCTTCATCCCAACTCCTATGAGATTTATTCAACTTCCTGGTGATTCTCCAACACTTTATGTATCCAAATCAAGCTTCTTACAAAGTGATTCATCCTGGTTTGATTGGAAACGACGAAGAAGTGTCCTATTCCCAAACTGGAAACTGGAATCACCTGATTAGAAAGTGGGATAACTTCTTCATCCCAACTCCTATGAGATTTATTCAACTTCCTGGTGATTCTCCACCATTTATGTATCCAAATCAAGCTTCTTACAAAGTGATTCATCCTGGTTTGATTGGAACGACGGAAGAAGCTGTCCTATTCCCAACTGGGAAATGGAATCACCTGATTTGAAAGTGGGATAACTTCATCCCAACTCCTATGAGATTATTCAACTTCCTGGGATTCTCTCCAACACTTTATGTATCCAAATCAAGCTTCTTACAAAGTGATTCATCCTGGTTGATTGAACGACGAAGAAGCTGTCCTATTCCCAAACGGGGAAACTGGAATCCTGATTAGAAAGTGGGATAACTTCTTCATCCCAACTCCTATGAGATTTATTCAACTTCCTGGTGATTCTCCAACACTTTATGTATCCAAATAAGCTCTTACAAAGTGATTCATCCTGTTTGATTGGAACGACGAAGAAAAGAAGCTGTCCTATTCCCAAACTGGAGGGGAAACGGAATCACCTGATTTGAAAGTGGGATAACTTTCATCCCAACTCCTATGAGATTTATTCAACTTCCTGGTGATTCTCCAACACTTTATGTATCCAAATCAAGCTTCTTACAAAGTGATTCATCCTGGTTTGATTGGAACGACGGAGGAAGAAGTTGTCATATTCCCAAACTGGGAAACTGGAATCACCTGATTTGAAAGTGGGATAACTTCTTCATCCAACTCCTATGAGATTTATTCAACTCCTGGTGATTCTCCAACACTTTATGTATCCAAATCAAGCTTCTACAAAGTGATTCATCTGGTTTATTGGAACGACGAAGAAGCTGTCCTATTCCCAAACTGGGAAACTGGAATCACTGATTAGAAAGTGGATAACTTCTTCATCCCAACTCCTATGAGATTTATTCAACTTCCTGGTGATTCTCCAACACTTTATGTATCCAAATCAAGCTTCTTACAAAGTGATTCATCCTGGTTTGATTGGAACGACGAAGAAGCTGTCCTATTCCCAAACTGGGAAACTGGAATCACCTGATTAGAAAGTGGGATAACTTCTTCATCCCAACTCCTATGAGATTTATTCAACTTCCTGGTGATTCTCCACCATTTTATGTCCAAATCAAGCTTCTTACAAAGTGATTCATCCTGGTTTGATTGGAACGACGAAGAAGCTGTCCTATTCCCAAACTGGAAACTGGAATCACCTGATTTGAAAGTGGGAAACTCTTCATCCCAACTCCTATGAGATTTATTCAACTTCCTGGTGATTCTCCAACATTTATGTATCCAAATCAAGCTTCTTACAAAGTGATTCATCCTGGTTTGATTGGAACGACGAAAGAAGAAGCTGTCCTATTCCCAAACTGGGAAACTGGAATCACCTGATTGAAAGTGGGATAACTTCTTCATCCCAACTCTATGAGATTTATTCAACTTCCTGGTGATTCTCCACACTTTATGTATCCAAATCAAAGCTTCTTACAAAGTGATTCATCCTGGTTTGATTGGAACGACGAAGAAGCTGTCCTATTCCCAAACTGGGAAACTGGAATCACTGATTAGAAAGTGGGATAACTTCTTCATCCCAACTCCTATGAGATTATTCAATTCCTGGTGATTCTCCAACACTTATGTATCCAAATCAAGCTTCTTACAAGTGATTCATCCTGGTTTGATTGGAACGACGAAGAAGCTGTCCTATTCCCAACTGGGAAACTGGAATCACCTGATTAGAAAGTGGGATAACTTCTTCATCCCAACTCCTATGAGATTATTCAACTTCCGGTGATTCTCCAACACTTTATGTATCCAAATCAAGCTTCTTACAAAGTGATTATCCTGGTTTGATTGGAACGACGAAGAAGCTGTCCATTCCCAAACTGGGAAACTGGAATCACCTGATTAGAAGTGGGATAACTTCTTCATCCCAACTCCTATGAGATTTTATTCAACTTCCTGGTGATTCTCCAACACTTTATGTATCCAAATCAAGCTTCTTAAAGGATCATCCTGGTTTGATTGGAACGACGGAGAAGCTGTCCTATTCCCAAATGGGAAACTGGAATCACCTGATTAGAAAGTGGGATAACTTCTTCATCCCAACTCCTATGAGATTTATTCAACTTCCTGGTGATTCTCCAACCACTTTATGTATCAAATCAAGCTTCTTACAAAGTGATTCATCCTGGTTTGATTGGAACGACGAAGAAGCTGTCCTATTCCCAAACTGGGAAACTGGAATCACCTGATTAGAAAGGGGGATAACTTTTCATCCCAACTCCTATGAGATTTATTCAACTTCCTGGTGATTCTCCAACACTTTATGTATCCAAATCAAGCTTCTTACAAAGTGATCATCCTGGTTTGATTGGAACGACGAAGAAGCTGTCCTATTCCCAAACTGGGAAACTGGAATCACCTGATTAGAAAGTGGGATAACTTCTTCATCCAATCCTATGAGATTTATTCAACTTCCTGGTGATTCTCCAACACTTTATGTATCCAAATCAAGCTTCTTACAAAGTGATTCATCCTGGTTTGATTGGAACGACGAAGAAGCTGTCCTATCCCAAACTGGGAAACTGGAATCACCTGATTAGAAAGTGGGATAACTTCTTCATCCCAACTCCTATGAGATTTATTCAACTTCCTGGTGATTCTCCACCACTTTATGTATCAAAATCAAGCTTCTTACAAGTGATTCATCCTGGTTTGATGGGAACGACGAAGAAGCTGTCCTATTCCCAAACTGGGAGGAACTGGAATCACCTGATTAGAAAGTGGGATAACTTCTTCATCCCAACTCCTATGAGATTTATTCAACTTCCTGGTGGTTCTCCAACACTTTATGTATCCAAATCAAGCTTACAAAGTGATTCATCCTGGTTTGATTGGAACGACGAAGAAGCTGTCCTATTCCCAAACTGGGAAACGGGATCACCTGATTTGAAAGTGGATAACTTCTTCATCCCAACTCCTATGAGATTATTCAACTTCCTGGTGATTCTCCAACCTTTATGTATCCAAATCAAGCTTTTACAAAGTGATTCATCCTGGTTTGATTGGAACGACGAAGAAGCTGTCCTATTCCCAAACTGGGAAACTGGAATCACCTGATTAGAAAGTGGGATAACTTCTTCATCCCAACTCCTATGAGATTTATTCAACTTCCTGGTGATTCTCCAACAACTTTATGTATCCAAATCAAGCTTCTTACAAAGTGATTCATCCTGGTTTGATTGGAACGACGAAGAGAAGCTGTCCTATTCCCAAACTGGGAAACTGGAATCACCTGATTAGAAAGTGGGATAACTTCTTCATCCCAACTCCTATGAGATTTATTCAACTTCCTGGTGATTCTCCAACACTTTATGTATCCAAATCAAGCTTCTTACAAAGTGATTCATCCTGGTTTGATTGGAACGACGAAGAAGCTGTCCTATTCCCAAACTGGGAAACTGGAATCACCTGATTGAAAGTGGGATAACTTCTTCATCCCAACTCCTATGAGATTTATTCAACTTCCTGGTGATTCTCCAACACTTTATGTATCCAAATCAAGCTTCTACAAAGTGATTCATCCTGGTTTGATTGGACGACGGAAGAAGTGTCCTATTCCCAAACTGGGAAACTGGAATCATCTGATTAGAAAGTGGGATAACTTTCATCCAACTCTTGGATTTATTCAATTCTGGGATTCTCAACACTTTATGTATCCAAATCAATTCTTAAAAAGTGATTCATCCTGCCTGGATGGGTGTTGGAAAAGCTATGAATAGCTAAGAACATGAACTCACTCTTTAAGAATGGAAGAGACAATCAACTTGTGATTGAATCCTCTCAGCAAAATAATACACAACCATCTGAATCTAGAGAGATTAAGTGGCTGTGAGATTGATACAATAATTAGAATTAAACTAAGAACAGATTAAAGACTCTAGTTTGAATCTATTCCTTGAGAAGTGACACAACACTTTCAGTTTGTTCACTTAAGGAGAATAGGAATTAGAATCAGTAAGCTAGAGTTTAAGATAAATAAAAGAAGAGTTTAGAGTTAATTTTAGAGTGAATGGGCAAGCAAGGATCTGCCCTTAGGCAGTCCCAAAATCGTGTAGCACTTAACTCTACATTGTGAAGAATTGAAGAACACTTAGTAAAGAGATGAGTGATACACGAATTTTATATAAGCTTGTCTCTTATTTCTTGTGTGTTCATTACAATGAGGCTGCCTCTTTATTTATAGAGGAGAGCCTTAGGTTTTACAGCAGCAGCAACAAGACAAAGGAGAGATTAAACTAATACTATCCTAGGAAATGAATAAACAAAGCTATTAGGAAGCAGCCAAGGAGGATGAGAACAGGAAGAGGCACGACCAGATGAGGAGAAAGGGACAGGAGAGAGGTTGGCACAGCTTGCTTAAGTGAAAGTGACAGGCCAGTTGCTTCTCAAAGCACCACATGTGACTTTCCTTGCTTCAATTCAAACCAGATCTTTTCCCTTGACTCTCCAACGGTCATAAGCTTGTTTAAACTTCAAATCTGCTTCAGAATATCAAGCTGGACGAGCTCACTACTTTCTTGCCTTCCAAGTCACTCTAGGTTAAGCTTGGTTACTTGGAAGCCAAGACTGTACGGACTGCCTTGTACAGCAAGGTTGTATGTACCAGACTCTGTTCAAGTACCTCTTCTTCTCTTGTTTCATTTGTTGGCTCCTTTCCTTGATGCACAAGTCTTGAATACTTGCAACACACTTCATGACTCTACAGCCTCCTTCTCTTCTTGCACACACGCCTTGATCATCTTTTCATTGTCTTGGCCGTGTGATCACTCTCTTGAGGCTTGTTCATGGCTAGGATAGCTTCTTCTTCTTTAGTTTGATGTGGAGATGCTTGGCCTTCACTTCCTTGTTTGGCCTTCACATCTCCTTGTCTTGCTTCACTTTAATACCCTCCCTCAAGGTTGGGCTTTGGAAGCCATTGGTTCCAAAGGCCAAGCTTGCAACACGCAAATGACTACCTCATTAAAAACCTCACCATGTAAAACCACTTGGGATAAAACCATGATGAGGACAAAAAGAGTATAGCCTTCACGGTGCAATGGATAGCTATGACCTTGGCTTTATTTGAAGTGAGCTTGAAGCTTCTTTGATCTATGATCTGAATGCGGCTTGAACTTGTCTTTGAACCGCCAAAAGGACTCATGGCTTGAGCCATGATCTGAACTGATTGCTTAGGGTGTTGACGCCATGATTTGAACTTGTGCAACACCTCTTTCTTCTTGATGCTTCACATGAAGCCTACTGACCCTTAGCTAACATCTTGCTGGTGAGTTGATTCATCACTTTCCTACAGCCACTTCTCCTCAAGATCTTCTTGTCTTGGGTCCATGAATCTGAGGCCATTGGTTCTAACCCCCAAAGCTTGCTTCTGATGCTGCTCTAGATCAACCGAACTTGCATTGTCTTCTTGAGACAACCAAGCACAAACACCAATCACCATTCTTAAACTTAGAACCTGTTGAGTATGGACAGATTCAAAGCACAAAATTAGTGAGTGATGGAGAGAATAAAGTACCAGAGAATAAGTAACCAGAGTATTTGAGAATAAGTAACAGAAGTATGAGAGAATATTAGAGAATAATGGAGAGTAAGAGTATGGTGGAGAATGAGAGTTTTGCGGAAGCAGATTGCAGTCCATGGCCTTCAAGCTTCATGGCTGATCACAATGCTGGTGAGGCATGAACATCCCACCAGTTAACACATTTTTAAAGCATTTTCGAAATCAGATTACTCAAGAATCTGTTCAAAACATTTTAAGATTTTTTTTTTTTTTTAAATCCTTTCAAAGAGCATTTCTTTAAATCTGAAATTCAAATGCTCTTACAAATCAATTTTCTTCAAATCATCATCAATCTTTCTCCCTCCCTCAAGCATTGGTTTCATTAGACATAAAGTCTTTTACCAAGTTTGAAAATATTAAGAGACAAAGGGTAGAAAAGGATGATAATGTTTGAGACAAAACCAGCAAGAACTTCATCTTTTAAAACTGTTTTTAAAGCACAAAACAGATGAAGTCTTTTGTTTCATTTCCCTCCCTTAGCCTTGGATTAGGATCCCAACTCAAGATCAGAACCACAGCTTACACATGGGAGAGAAGAAACCAAAACAGAACTCCATCTTGTCTTCTTTAAAGAAATCATTAGACAAGATGAAGAACACAAAATATTTTTGAAATCGATTTTTTTTTTTTTTCAAGAGTTCTTCAAGATACAAGTTTAATCTTTTCTCCCTCCCTCAAGCTGACATGAACAGATTTTTAATCTTTCATCCAAAGGATTAAACAATGAGGAGATAAAGGCGAGAGTCATTGATTAAAAAAAAACATTAAAGCCTTGCATCTTAAAGAAACTCACAGATTTTGAATACATACTTCATCTACACTCTCTACTGTCCAAGTTTTGAATCCCAGCCACACAGCTCATCAAAAACGAATTTAAAGGAGAAAGAGAGAGAGATTCAGATGAAGAAATTGACAAAAGAAGTGAGTTCAGCCCAAGAAGAGCAACAAAGCTCTGATACCATGTTGGAAAAGCTATGAATAGCTAAGAACATGAACTCACTCTTTAAGAATGGAAGAGACAATCAACTTGTGATTGAATCCTCTCAGCAAAATAATCTACACAACCATCTGAATCTAGAGAGATTAAGTGGCTGTGAGATTGATACAATAATTAGAATTAAACTAAGAACAGATTAAAGACTCTAGTTTGAATCTATTCCTTGAGAAGTGACACAACACTTTCAGTTTGTTCACTTAAGGAGAATAGGAATTAGAATCAGTAAGCTAGAGTTTAAGATAAATAAAAGAAGAGTTTAGAGTTAATTTTAGAGTGAATGGGCAAGCAAGGATCTGCCCTTAGGCAGTCCCAAAATCGTGTAGCACTTAACTCTCTACATTGTGAAGAATTTGAAGAACACTTAGTAAAGAGATGAGTGATACACGAATTTTATATAAGCTTGTCTCTTATTTCTTGTGTGTTCATTACAATGAGGCTGCCTCTTTATTTATAGAGGAGAGCCTTAGGTTTTACAGCAGCAGCAACAAGACAAAGGAGAGATTAAACTAATACTATCCTAGGAAATGAATAAACAAAGCTATTAGGAAGCAGCCAAGGAGGATGAGAACAGGAAGAGGCACGACCAGATGAGGAGAAAGGGACAGGAGAGAGGTTGGCACAGCTTGCTTAAGTGAAAGTGACAGGCCAGTTGCTTCTCCAAAGCACCACATGTGACTTTCCTTGCTTCAATTCAAACCAGATCTTTTCCCTTGACTCTCCAACGGTCATAAGCTTGTTTAAACTTCAAATCTGCTTCAGAATATCAAGCTGGACGAGCTCACTACTTTCCTTGCCTTCCAAGTCACTCTAGGTTAAGCTTGGTTACTTGGAAGCCAAGACTGTACGGACTGCCTTGTACAGCAAGGTTGTATGTACCAGACTCTGTTCAAGTACCTCTTCTTCTCTTGTTTCATTTGTTGGCTCCTTTCCTTGATGCACAAGTCTTGAATACTTGCAACACACTTCATGACTCTACAGCCTCCTTCTCTTCTTGCACACACGCCTTGATCATCTTTTCATTGTCTTGGCCGTGTGATCACTCTCTTGAGGCTTGTTCATGGCTAGGATAGCTTCTTCTTCTTTAGTTTGATGTGGAGATGCTTGGCCTTCACTTCCTTTGTTTGGCCTTCACATCTCCTTGTCTTGCTTCACTTTAATAATGGGAACGACGAAGAAGCTGTCCTATTCCCAAACTGGGAAACTGGAATCACCTGATTAGAAAGCGGGATAACTTCTTCACCCCAACTCCTATGAGATTTATTCAACTTCCTGGTGATTCTCCAACACTTTATGTATCCAAATCAAGCTTCTTACAAAGTGATTCATCCTGGTTTGATTGGAACGACGAAGAAGCTGTCCTATTCCCAAACTGGGAAACTGGAATCACCTGATTAGAAAGTGGGATAACTTCTTCATCCCAACTCCTATGAGATTTATTCAACTTCCTGGTGATTCTCCAACACTTTATGTATCCAAATCAAGCTTCTTACAAAGTGATTCATCCTGGTTTGATTGGAACGACGAGAAGCTGTCCTATTCCCAAACTGGGAAACTGGAATCACCTGATTAGAAAGTGGGATAACTTCTTCATCCCAACTCCTATGAGATTTATTCAACTTCCTGGTGATTCTCCAACACTTTATGTATCCAAATCAAGCTTCTTACAAAGTGATTCATCCTGGTTTGATTGGAACGACGAAGAAGCTGTCCTATTCCCAAACTGGGAAACTGGAATCACCTGATTAGAAAGTGGGATAACTTCTTCATCCCAACTCCTATGAGATTTATTCAACTTCCTGGTGATTCTCCAACACTTTATGTATCCAAATCAAGCTTCTTACAAAGTGATTCATCCTGGTTTGATTGGAACGACGAAGAAGCTGTCCTATTCCCAAACTGGGAAACTGGAATCACCTGATTAGAAAGTGGGATAACTTCTTCATCCCAACTCCTATGAGATTATTCAACTTCCTGGTGATTCTCCAACACTTTATGTATCCAAATCAAGCTTCTTACAAAGTGATTCATCCTGGTTTGATTGGAACGACGAAGAAGCTGTCCTATTCCCAAACTGGGAAACTGGAATCACCTGATTAGAAAGTGGGATAACTTCTTCATCCCAACTCCTATGAGATTTATTCAACTTCCTGGTGATTCTCCAACACTTTATGTATCCAAATCAAGCTTCTTACAAAGTGATTCATCCTGGTTTGATTGGAACGACGAAGAAGCTGTCCTATTCCCAAACTGGGAAACTGGAATCACCTGATTAGAAAGTGGGATAACTTCTTCATCCCAACTCCTATGAGATTTATTCAACTTCCTGGTGATTCTCCAACACTTTATGTATCCAAATCAAGCTTCTTACAAAGTGATTCATCCTGGTTTGATTGGAACGACGAAGAAGCTGTCCTATTCCCAAACTGGGAAACTGGAATCACCTGATTAGAAAGTGGGATAACTTCTTCATCCCAACTCCTATGAGATTTATTCAACTTCCTGGTGATTCTCCACCACTTTATGTATCCAAATCAAGCTTCTTACAAAGTGATTCATCCTGGTTTGATTGGAACGACGAAGAAGCTGTCCTATTCCCAAACTGGGAAACTGGAATCACCTGATTGAAAGTGGGATAACTTCTTCATCCCAACTCCTATGAGATTTATTCAACTTCCTGGTGATTCTCCAACACTTTATGTATCCAAATCAAGCTTCTTACAAAGTGATTCATCCTGGTTTGATTGGAACGACGAAGAAGCTGTCCTATTCCCAAACTGGGAAACTGGAATCACCTGATTGAAAGTGGGATAACTTCTTCATCCCAACTCCTATGAGATTTATTCAACTTCCTGGTGATTCTCCAACACTTTATGTATCCAAATCAAGCTTCTTACAAAGTGATTCATCCTGGTTTGATTGGAACGACGAAGAAGCTGTCCTATTCCCAAACTGGGAAACTGGAATCACCTGATTAGAAAGTGGGATAACTTCTTCATCCCAACTCCTATGAGATTTATTCAACTTCCTGGTGATTCTCCAACACTTTATGTATCCAAATCAAGCTTCTTACAAAGTGATTCATCCTGGTTTGATTGGAACGACGAAGAAGCTGTCCTATTCCCAAACTGGGAAACTGGAATCACCTGATTAGAAAGTGGGATAACTTCTTCATCCCAACTCCTATGAGATTTATTCAACTTCCTGGTGATTCTCCAACACTTTATGTATCCAAATCAAGCTTCTTACAAAGTGATTCATCCTGGTTTGATTGGAACGACGAAGAAGCTGTCCTATTCCCAAACTGGGAAACTGGAATCACCTGATTAGAAAGTGGGATAACTTCTTCATCCCAACTCCTATGAGATTTATTCAACTTCCTGGTGATTCTCCAACACTTTATGTATCCAAATCAAGCTTCTTACAAAGTGATTCATCCTGGTTTGATTGGAACGACGAAGAAGCTGTCCTATTCCCAAACTGGGAAACTGGAATCACCTGATTAGAAAGTGGGATAACTTCTTCATCCCAACTCCTATGAGATTTATTCAACTTCCTGGTGATTCTCCAACACTTTATGTATCCAAATCAAGCTTCTTACAAAGTGATTCATCCTGGTTTGATTGGAACGACGAAGAAGCTGTCCTATTCCCAAACTGGGAAACTGGAATCACCTGATTAGAAAGTGGGATAACTTCTTCATCCCAACTCCTATGAGATTTATTCAACTTCCTGGTGATTCTCCAACACTTTATGTATCCAAATCAAGCTTCTTACAAAGTGATTCATCCTGGTTTGATTGGAACGACGAAGAAGCTGTCCTATTCCCAAACTGGGAAACTGGAATCACCTGATTAGAAAGTGGGATAACTTCTTCATCCCAACTCCTATGAGATTTATTCAACTTCCTGGTGATTCTCCAACACTTTATGTATCCAAATCAAGCTTCTTACAAAGTGATTCATCCTGGTTTGATTGGAACGACGAAGAAGCTGTCCTATTCCCAAACTGGGAAACTGGAATCACCTGATTAGAAAGTGGGATAACTTCTTCATCCCAACTCCTATGAGATTTATTCAACTTCCTGGTGATTCTCCAACACTTTATGTATCCAAATCAAGCTTCTTACAAAGTGATTCATCCTGGTTTGATTGGAACGACGAAGAAGCTGTCCTATTCCCAAACTGGGAAACTGGAATCACCTGATTAGAAAGTGGGATAACTTCTTCATCCCAACTCCTATGAGATTTATTCAACTTCCTGGTGATTCTCCAACACTTTATGTATCCAAATCAAGCTTCTTACAAAGTGATTCATCCTGGTTTGATTGGAACGACGAAGAAGCTGTCCTATTCCCAAACTGGGAAACTGGAATCACCTGATTAGAAAGTGGGATAACTTCTTCATCCCAACTCCTATGAGATTTATTCAACTTCCTGGTGATTCTCCAACACTTTATGTATCCAAATCAAGCTTCTTACAAAGTGATTCATCCTGGTTTGATTGGAACGACGAAGAAGCTGTCCTATTCCCAAACTGGGAAACTGGAATCACCTGATTAGAAAGTGGGATAACTTCTTCATCCCAACTCCTATGAGATTTATTCAACTTCCTGGTGATTCTCCAACACTTTATGTATCCAAATCAAGCTTCTTACAAAGTGATTCATCCTGGTTTGATTGGAACGACGAAGAAGCTGTCCTATTCCCAAACTGGGAAACTGGAATCACCTGATTAGAAAGTGGGATAACTTCTTCATCCCAACTCCTATGAGATTTATTCAACTTCCTGATTCTCCAACACTTTATGTATCCAAATCAAGCTTCTTACAAAGTGATTCATCCTGGTTTGATTGGAACGACGAAGAAGCTGTCCTATTCCCAAACTGGGAAACTGGAATCACCTGATTAGAAAGTGGGATAACTTCTTCATCCCAACTCCTATGAGATTTATTCAACTTCCTGGTGATTCTCCAACACTTTATGTATCCAAATCAAGCTTCTTACAAAGTGATTCATCCTGGTTTGATTGGAACGACGAAGAAGCTGTCCTATTCCCAAACTGGGAAACTGGAATCACCTGATTAGAAAGTGGGATAACTTCTTCATCCCAACTCCTATGAGATTTATTCAACTTCCTGGTGATTCTCCAACACTTTATGTATCCAAATCAAGCTTCTTACAAAGTGATTCATCCTGGTTTGATTGGAACGACGAAGAAGCTGTCCTATTCCCAAACTGGGAAACTGGAATCACCTGATTAGAAAGTGGGATAACTTCTTCATCCCAACTCCTATGAGATTTATTCAACTTCCTGGTGATTCTCCAACACTTTATGTATCCAAATCAAGCTTCTTACAAAGTGATTCATCCTGGTTTGATTGGAACGACGAAGAAGCTGTCCTATTCCCAAACTGGGAAACTGGAATCACCTGATTAGAAAGTGGGATAACTTCTTCATCCCAACTCCTATGAGATTTATTCAACTTCCTGGTGATTCTCCAACACTTTATGTATCCAAATCAAGCTTCTTACAAAGTGATTCATCCTGGTTTGATTGGAACGACGAAGAAGCTGTCCTATTCCCAAACTGGGAAACTGGAATCACCTGATTAGAAAGTGGGATAACTTCTTCATCCCAACTCCTATGAGATTTATTCAACTTCCTGGTGATTCTCCACCACTTTATGTATCCAAATCAAGCTTCTTACAAAGTGATTCATCCTGGTTTGATTGGAACGACGAAGAAGCTGTCCTATTCCCAAACTGGGAAACTGGAATCACCTGATTAGAAAGTGGGATAACTTCTTCATCCCAACTCCTATGAGATTTATTCAACTTCCTGGTGATTCTCCAACACTTTATGTATCCAAATCAAGCTTCTTACAAAGTGATTCATCCTGGTTTGATTGGAACGACGAAGAAGCTGTCCTATTCCCAAACTGGGAAACTGGAATCACCTGATTAGAAAGTGGGATAACTTCTTCATCCCAACTCCTATGAGATTTATTCAACTTCCTGGTGATTCTCCAACACTTTATGTATCCAAATCAAGCTTCTTACAAAGTGATTCATCCTGGTTTGATTGGAACGACGAAGAAGCTGTCCTATTCCCAAACTGGGAAACTGGAATCACCTGATTAGAAAGTGGGATAACTTCTTCATCCCAACTCCTATGAGATTTATTCAACTTCCTGGTGATTCTCCAACACTTTATGTATCCAAATCAAGCTTCTTACAAAGTGATTCATCCTGGTTTGATTGGAACGACGAAGAAGCTGTCCTATTCCCAAACTGGGAAACTGGAATCACCTGATTAGAAAGTGGGATAACTTCTTCATCCCAACTCCTATGAGATTTATTCAACTTCCTGGTGATTCTCCAACACTTTATGTATCCAAATCAAGCTTCTTACAAAGTGATTCATCCTGGTTTGATTGGAACGACGAAGAAGCTGTCCTATTCCCAAACTGGGAAACTGGAATCACCTGATTAGAAAGTGGGATAACTTCTTCATCCCAACTCCTATGAGATTTATTCAACTTCCTGGTGATTCTCCACCACTTTATGTATCCAAATCAAGCTTCTTACAAAGTGATTCATCCTGGTTTGATTGGAACGACGAAGAAGCTGTCCTATTCCCAAACTGGAAACTGGAATCACCTGATTGAAAGTGGGATAACTTCTTCATCCCAACTCCTATGAGATTTATTCAACTTCCTGGTGATTCTCCAACACTTTATGTATCCAAATCAAGCTTCTTACAAAGTGATTCATCCTGGTTTGATTGGAACGACGAAGAAGCTGTCCTATTCCCAAACTGGGAAACTGGAATCACCTGATTTGAAAGTGGGATAACTTCTTCATCCCAACTCCTATGAGATTTATTCAACTTCCTGGTGATTCTCCAACACTTTATGTATCCAAATCAAGCTTCTTACAAAGTGATTCATCCTGGTTTGATTGGAACGACGAAGAAGCTGTCCTATTCCCAAACTGGGAAACTGGAATCACCTGATTAGAAAGTGGGATAACTTCTTCATCCCAACTCCTATGAGATTTATTCAACTTCCTGGTGATTCTCCAACACTTTATGTATCCAAATCAAGCTTCTTACAAAGTGATTCATCCTGGTTTGATTGGAACGACGAAGAAGCTGTCCTATTCCCAAACTGGGAAACTGGAATCACCTGATTAGAAAGTGGGATAACTTCTTCATCCCAACTCCTATGAGATTTATTCAACTTCCTGGTGATTCTCCAACACTTTATGTATCCAAATCAAGCTTCTTACAAAGTGATTCATCCTGGTTTGATTGGAACGACGAAGAAGCTGTCCTATTCCCAAACTGGGAAACTGGAATCACCTGATTAGAAAGTGGGATAACTTCTTCATCCCAACTCCTATGAGATTTATTCAACTTCCTGGTGATTCTCCAACACTTTATGTATCCAAATCAAGCTTCTTACAAAGTGATTCATCCTGGTTTGATTGGAACGACGAAGAAGCTGTCCTATTCCCAAACTGGGAAACTGGAATCACCTGATTAGAAAGTGGGATAACTTCTTCATCCAACTCCTATGAGATTTATTCAACTTCCTGGTGATTCTCCAACACTTTATGTATCCAAATCAAGCTTCTTACAAAGTGATTCATCCTGGTTTGATTGGAACGACGAAGAAGCTGTCCTATTCCCAAACTGGGAAACTGGAATCACCTGATTAGAAAGTGGGATAACTTCTTCATCCCAACTCCTATGAGATTTATTCAACTTCCTGGTGATTCTCCAACACTTTATGTATCCAAATCAAGCTTCTTACAAAGTGATTCATCCTGGTTTGATTGGAACGACGAAGAAGCTGTCCTATTCCCAAACTGGGAAACTGGAATCACCTGATTAGAAAGTGGGATAACTTCTTCATCCCAACTCCTATGAGATTTATTCAACTTCCTGGTGATTCTCCAACACTTTATGTATCCAAATCAAGCTTCTTACAAAGTGATTCATCCTGGTTTGATTGGAACGACGAAGAAGCTGTCCTATTCCCAAACTGGGAAACTGGAATCACCTGATTAGAAAGTGGGATAACTTCTTCATCCCAACTCCTATGAGATTTATTCAACTTCCTGGTGATTCTCCAACACTTTATGTATCCAAATCAAGCTTCTTACAAAGTGATTCATCCTGGTTTGATTGGAACGACGAAGAAGCTGTCCTATTCCCAAACTGGGAAACTGGAATCACCTGATTAGAAAGTGGGATAACTTCTTCATCCCAACTCCTATGAGATTTATTCAACTTCCTGGTGATTCTCCAACACTTTATGTATCCAAATCAAGCTTCTTACAAAGTGATTCATCCTGGTTTGATTGGAACGACGAAGAAGCTGTCCTATTCCCAAACTGGGAAACTGGAATCACCTGATTAGAAAGTGGGATAACTTCTTCATCCCAACTCCTATGAGATTTATTCAACTTCCTGGTGATTCTCCAACACTTTATGTATCCAAATCAAGCTTCTTACAAAGTGATTCATCCTGGTTTGATTGGAACGACGAAGAAGCTGTCCTATTCCCAAACTGGGAAACTGGAATCACCTGATTTGAAAGTGGGATAACTTCTTCATCCCAACTCCTATGAGATTTATTCAACTTCCTGGTGATTCTCCAACACTTTATGTATCCAAATCAAGCTTCTTACAAAGTGATTCATCCTGGTTTGATTGGAACGACGAAGAAGCTGTCCTATTCCCAAACTGGGAAACTGGAATCACCTGATTAGAAAGTGGGATAACTTCTTCATCCCAACTCCTATGAGATTTATTCAACTTCCTGATTCTCCAACACTTTATGTATCCAAATCAAGCTTCTTACAAAGTGATTCATCCTGGTTTGATTGGAACGACGAAGAAGCTGTCCTATTCCCAAACTGGGAAACTGGAATCACCTGATTAGAAAGTGGGATAACTTCTTCATCCCAACTCCTATGAGATTTATTCAACTTCCTGGTGATTCTCCAACACTTTATGTATCCAAATCAAGCTTCTTACAAAGTGATTCATCCTGGTTTGATTGGAACGACGAAGAAGCTGTCCTATTCCCAAACTGGGAAACTGGAATCACCTGATTTGAAAGTGGGATAACTTCTTCATCCCAACTCCTATGAGATTTATTCAACTTCCTGGTGATTCTCCAACACTTTATGTATCCAAATCAAGCTTCTTACAAAGTGATTCATCCTGGTTTGATTGGAACGACGAAGAAGCTGTCCTATTCCCAAACTGGGAAACTGGAATCACCTGATTAGAAAGTGGGATAACTTCTTCATCCCAACTCCTATGAGATTTATTCAACTTCCTGGTGATTCTCCAACACTTTATGTATCCAAATCAAGCTTCTTACAAAGTGATTCATCCTGGTTTGATTGGAACGACGAAGAAGCTGTCCTATTCCCAAACTGGGAAACTGGAATCACCTGATTAGAAAGTGGGATAACTTCTTCATCCCAACTCCTATGAGATTTATTCAACTTCCTGGTGATTCTCCAACACTTTATGTATCCAAATCAAGCTTCTTACAAAGTGATTCATCCTGGTTTGATTGGAACGACGAAGAAGCTGTCCTATTCCCAAACTGGGAAACTGGAATCACCTGATTAAAAGTGGGATAACTTCTTCATCCCAACTCCTATGAGATTTATTCAACTTCCTGGTGATTCTCCACCACTTTATGTATCCAAATCAAGCTTCTTACAAAGTGATTCATCCTGGTTTGATTGGAACGACGAAGAAGCTGTCCTATTCCCAAACTGGGAAACTGGAATCACCTGATTTGAAAGTGGGATAACTTCTTCATCCCAACTCCTATGAGATTTATTCAACTTCCTGGTGATTCTCCAACACTTTATGTATCCAAATCAAGCTTCTTACAAAGTGATTCATCCTGGTTTGATTGGAACGACGAAGAAGCTGTCCTATTCCCAAACTGGGAAACTGGAATCACCTGATTTGAAAGTGGGATAACTTCTTCATCCCAACTCCTATGAGATTTATTCAACTTCCTGGTGATTCTCCAACACTTTATGTATCCAAATCAAGCTTCTTACAAAGTGATTCATCCTGGTTTGATTGGAACGACGAAGAAGCTGTCCTATTCCCAAACTGGGAAACTGGAATCACCTGATTAGAAAGTGGGATAACTTCTTCATCCCAACTCCTATGAGATTTATTCAACTTCCTGGTGATTCTCCAACACTTTATGTATCCAAATCAAGCTTCTTACAAAGTGATTCATCCTGGTTTTATTGGAACGACGAAGAAGCTGTCCTATTCCCAAACTGGGAAACTGGAATCACCTGATTAGAAAGTGGGATAACTTCTTCATCCCAACTCCTATGAGATTTATTCAACTTCCTGGTGATTCTCCAACACTTTATGTATCCAAATCAAGCTTCTTACAAAGTGATTCATCCTGGTTTGATTGGAACGACGAAGAAGCTGTCCTATTCCCAAACTGGGAAACTGGAATCACCTGATTAGAAAGTGGGATAACTTCTTCATCCCAACTCCTATGAGATTTATTCAACTTCCTGGTGATTCTCCACCACTTTATGTATCCAAATCAAGCTTCTTACAAAGTGATTCATCCTGGTTTGATTGGAACGACGAAGAAGCTGTCCTATTCCCAAACTGGGAAACTGGAATCACCTGATTTGAAAGTGGGATAACTCTTCATCCCAACTCCTATGAGATTTATTCAACTTCCTGGTGATTCTCCAACACTTTATGTATCCAAATCAAGCTTCTTACAAAGTGATTCATCCTGGTTTGATTGGAACGACGAAGAAGCTGTCCTATTCCCAAACTGGGAAACTGGAATCACCTGATTTGAAAGTGGGATAACTTCTTCATCCCAACTCCTATGAGATTTATTCAACTTCCTGGTGATTCTCCACCACTTTATGTATCCAAATCAAGCTTCTTACAAAGTGATTCATCCTGGTTTGATTGGAACGACGAAGAAGCTGTCCTATTCCCAAACTGGGAAACTGGAATCACCTGATTAGAAAGTGGGATAACTTCTTCATCCCAACTCCTATGAGATTTATTCAACTTCCTGGTGATTCTCCAACACTTTATGTATCCAAATCAAGCTTCTTACAAAGTGATTCATCCTGGTTTATTGGAACGACGAAGAAGCTGTCCTATTCCCAAACTGGGAAACTGGAATCACCTGATTAGAAAGTGGGATAACTTCTTCATCCCAACTCCTATGAGATTTATTCAACTTCCTGGTGATTCTCCAACACTTTTTGTATCCAAATCAAGCTTCTTACTGTTGAGATGAGGTAATAAAGAGTGACTACATTGATAGAGAAAGAGGATTGAGACAGACAGTAACTTTGGAGTTACCACAGTAACTTTGGTTTTACTGTGGTAACTAAGTTAAAGCTTGGAAAGTTACCTTGGCTCACATTGGAGAGTAAGCCACGACCAAGAGCTGTATGGATAAGGGGGGAGCAGTCTGGATAAGGTTTCCTCACAGCTAGAGAGGCTGGAGACAGGCTGTAAAGTAGACAGCATCTAGTAAAAGATGCCAAAGGGATCAAGCATGTGAAGACTCCCATTGGCTGCTTTTGGATGGCTCTCTTTGACTACACATGCCCTGAACCTCTACCTTATCTATTGATTTCGAAATTGATTGTCTCTCTCATATAAGTATGTTGTAAACCTCATCTTTATTAATTAATGGAGTTTTGAGTCTCTCTCTTTATTCTCTCACTAAAATCTCTTAATCTCTTTAATCTTTTCATCTGATTATCTCTGATTATTTGAATCATGCTCTAATACACAAAAGTGTATATGGTATCAGAGCCAGGTTGGCAAAAAAGGGGTGAGTGTGATTTCTTTTTCTCAAAATCAGAGTGTTCTTGAGTGTTCTTGAGTGTTCTTGGGATTATTGAGGTTTCTGGGTATGTGTGTTGTCTATTCTTTTGTGGCTGGGTTTATTTGAGATTCTCTGGTGGAAACATGGATATGAAGCACGAATCTAGTGGAGCAGTGAAGATTCAAGAAGAAAACAAGTGGGTTTGGCCAAGATGGGTAAAGACAGCTTTGGGAAGCTGTGAGATTTGGAGTAATCAAGTAAAGGGAGAACCTTTAATGGAGAGAGCTGCTGATGGGGGTCAGACAGCAAGGTTGAAATGTGAAGATCAGTTGAGTCTTGAAGAAAGTATATCTCTTGAGAAGATTGAAGATGTTTATGAGAACAAGATCAATCTAAGGAGGATGTATGAAGTCAGGAAGATGATCTGTGAGTTGAAACAAGGGAAAGAAGGTTTCAATCAGCATGTGAAGAAGCTGAGATGTTTGTGGTCGGAGTTACAAAGCTTGAGACCAAGAAGTTGTGATCCGAGAGTGCTAGAAGAGTGGCGAGAGCAAGATGTTGTCTTCAGCCTCCTTGCAAGCTTGGATTCATCTTATGGCTGGTTGGTAAAGCTTATTCTCAAGGAAGAGAAGCTACCCAACATGGAAGAAGTGTGTGTACTTGTTCAGAGGCTTCATCAAGTGATGGAAGAGAACAAAGAGATAACTTGGAGTAAGGAGGGTGCTAAAAGGAAGAAGGGAAGGCTGAGACGACGTTCTAAGGCTCAGATCAGAAGAGGAAGGTGTTGGAAGAGAAGCATACTGTCTGGTTATCAAGGTAGCTATGGTACTATGAAGATGGGCAGAGTAGAAGCACAACAGATTCTTATGGGAGAGTGTTCTTACTCAGCTTACATGGGAGAATCTGTAGAGAGCAGTGGGGTTATGAGGAAGCTAGAGACCAAAGGAGCGGATGAGCGTGTCACAAAGGAGGAATGGGATGAGTTTGTCAAGTATGTGTATGCTTTGGCTACGACCCGGAGACAGGGTGCTCCTGCCAAAGCATCCACATCCAACAAACCCATCATTGTTGATTCTGGAGCAAGTCATCACATGATTAGTGACAGAAGCTTAATGAGTGATGTAAAGAAAGCTACTGGGGGTGTGATGATAGCTAATGGTGATAGGATTCCAATAGAAGGAGTTGGAAAGCTCAAGCTATTTGATAAAGACTCAGATGCCTTCTACATGCCACAGTTTGCTTCAAATCTACTATCTGTAAGGAAAGCCACAATTGATCTTGGCTGTCAAGTAGTATTCAGGCCAGATGATGTTGAGTTCCAAGATTTGAAGACTGGAAGGGTCATTGGGAGAGGAGACAGCAAGAATAATCTATACCAGCTCCAATTGGCTAAGATTTCTAAACCCTTTGATTCTATGTGTTTGAGTAGTACTTATGAGAAGATTGATAGTATTACTTGGCATGCTAGATTGGGTCATCCTCATGCTCGTGCTATTGAATTGATAATTCCTAATATGTCATTTAATCACTTGGAGTGTGAAGCATGCATATTAGGAAAGCATTGTAGGACTGTTTTTCCAACATCAGAAACTACTTATGAGCATTGCTTTGATCTAGTTCATTCAGATGTGTGGACTGCTCCTTGTTTGTCTAGAGATAGCCAGAAGTACTTTGTGACATTCATTGATGAGAAGTCTAAGTATACTTGGCTTACATTGCTTCCATCTAAAGATAGGGTGCTAGAAGCATTTATGAACTTCCAAGCATATGTATCTAATCAATACAATGCTACTGTGAAGGTACTGAGATCAGATAATGGAGGTGAATACATCAGCAATGCCTTCAAGAGTCATCTAGCCAAGCATGGGATTGTGCATCAGACTAGCTGTCCTTATACACCACAGCAGAATGGTGTAGCTGAGAGGAAGAACAGGCACTTGATGGAGGTTGCTAGATCAATGATGTTTCATGCAAATGTCCCAAAACGTTTTTGGAGTGATGCTGTGCAGACTGCTTGCTATCTCATCAACCGGGTTCCAACCAAGATATTGAAGAATCTGTCTCCATTTGAAGTGTTGAACAAGAGCAAACCTGTCATTGATCACCTACGTGTCTTTGGGTGTGTGTGCTATGTCATGGTTCCAGGAGAGCAGAGAAACAAGCTGGAGGCAAAGAGTACTAAGGCTATGTTCATTGGTTACTCTATCACTCAGAAAGGGTACAAGTGCTATGATCCTGAAGCAAGGAGAGTGATGGTATCTAGAGAAGTGAAGTTTGTTGAAACAAAAGGTTATTATGAAGAAAAGGAGTGGGAAAATCTGAAGGATTTGTCTCAAGCTCCATCTGATAAGGCAACAATACTGAGAGTGTTGTTGGAGAAGCTCGGGATAGGGTTGTCCCAGGATCAGGAACCCGGCAGGAGAGAGTCTTCCAATCAGACTGGTGGAGCTGGAAGAACAACTCCTCTTGATCATGAGAGGGGGAATGGAACTGAATCTGGTGAGCAAGAGCAAAACCAAGAGGATTCAGGTCTTCATGATCAAGTTGAGAACAATGTTCAGTCTAGTGGAGAAGTGGATGAGGTTCAGTCTAGTGGAGAAGTAGATGAGGTTCAGTCTAGTGGAGAAGAACAAGTCGGACCGGCCAGTTCAGAAGAAGAGCAAGTGGAGCCGGCTAGTGTGCAAACTGAAGATCAGGTGCAAGCTTTGAGGAGGAGCACAAGGATAAAGAGGGATCCTTCCAACTGGGTAAACACGAGAGTGTACTACAATGCCCAGGCTGTGGAGCATCCTTCTCAAGCCGTGTGTTCCTTTGCTGAGTTTCCAGAGGAGCATTATGCCTTTATGATTAGTCTGGATGAGAGTTATGTGCCAAGGACTTATGAAGAAGCTATGTTAGACAAGGAATGGAAAGAATCAGTGGGAGCTGAAGCAGGTGCTATGATCAAGAATGATACATGGTATGAGAGTGAGCTGCCTAAGGGAAAGAAGGCTGTATCTAGTAGATGGATCTTCACAATCAAGTATCTAGCAAATGGACAGATTGATAGGAAGAAGACCAGACTGGTTGCAAGAGGATTTACACAAACCTATGGAGAGGATTACATTGATACCTTTGCACCAGTAGCTAAGCTGCACACAGTTCGGATTGTGTTGTCCATTGCAACAAACTTGGAGTGGGATTTGTGGCAGATGGATGTGAAGAATGCTTTCTTACAAGGTGAGCTAGAAGATGAGGTATACATGCTTCCTCCTCCTGGTCTTGAGCATCTAGTAAAACCAGGAAATGTTTTGAGATTGAAGAAGGCAATATATGGGCTGAAGCAGTCTCCTAGAGCTTGGTACAGAAAGCTGAGTACAACTCTCAATGGGAGAGGATTCAGGAAGTCTGAACTGGATCATACACTCTTCACTTTGGTTACTCCATCAGGGATCATTGTGATACTGGTATATGTGGATGATTTGATTATCACAGGGAGTGATAAGGCTGGGATTAAAGCCACTAAAGAGTTCCTCAAGTCTGTGTTTGATATCAAAGACTTGGGAGAGATGAAGTATTTCTTGGGGATTGAGATATGCAGATCCAAGGAGGGTTTGTTTATGTGTCAAAGGAAGTATACAATGGATATGTTGAAGGAGACTGATGTACTTGGAGGAAAGGTAGCCAAGACACCTCTTGAAGAGGGGTATAAGGTCTTACGTGAGGGGGAGGTTGAAGAGAACCAGTTGTTTGAGGATGCTAAGCTGTATAGGAAGATGGTTGGCAAGCTGATCTACTTGACCATCACCAGACCAGATATATGTTTTGCTGTGAACCAAGTGAGTCAGCATATGCAGGCACCAAAGGTCCATCACTGGAAGATGGTTGATAGGATACTGAGGTATCTGAGTGGGACGACTGGACAAGGGGTTTGGATGGGTTGTAATGGCAGTACAGAAGTGGTTGGGTATTGTGATGCTGATTGGGCAGGAGATAGAGTGGACAGGAGATCAACTACTGGGTATTGTACATTCATTGGAGGAAACTTGGTTACTTGGAAGAGTAAGAAGCAGAAGGTTATCTCTTGTTCAAGTGCTGAAGCTGAGTATAGAGCCATGCTGAAGCTGACAAACGAGTTGGTGTGGATCAAGGGGATCTTGAAGCATCTAGAGATTGAGCAGAGTACTCCTATGACTATGCATTGTGACAATCAAGCAGCTATCCACATTGCCTCCAACTCAGTGTTTCATGAGAGAACAAAGCACATAGAGGTGGATTGTCATAAGGTGAGGCAGATGATTATCTTAGGAGTGATTCTGCCATGTTATACAAGAAGTGAAGATCAGCTTGCAGATGTGTTTACTAAGGCAGCGAGATTAAAGACAATGGAGTCCATACTATCCAGGCTTGGACTCATTGATCTTACTCCCAGGAGCTGAGCCCCTTAACCATGGAGTCTCCACTCTTTTTCCCTCATCAAAGTTTTATCCCAATGGGTTTTCTTTGGTGAGGTTTTTAATGAGGG
This sequence comes from Brassica napus, assembly GCF_020379485.1. Taxonomy (NCBI): domain Eukaryota; kingdom Viridiplantae; phylum Streptophyta; class Magnoliopsida; order Brassicales; family Brassicaceae; genus Brassica; species Brassica napus. The sequence continues at coordinate 62,772 of NW_026015468.1, read as the reverse complement.
AGGTCTTCATGGTTTCCAAGCTTGACTTGTTCCACATGGTCAAGCTTGAGGGGGAGTGTTGAGATGAGGTAATAAAGAGTGACTACATTGATAGAGAAAGAGGATTGAGACAGACAGTAACTTTGGAGTTACCACAGTAACTTTGGTTTTACTGTGGTAACTAAGTTAAAGCTTGGAAAGTTACCTTGGCTCACATTGGAGAGTAAGCCACGACCAAGAGCTGTATGGATAAGGGGGGAGCAGTCTGGATAAGGTTTCCTCACAGCTAGAGAGGCTGGAGACAGGCTGTAAAGTAGACAGCATCTAGTAAAAGATGCCAAAGGGATCAAGCATGTGAAGACTCCCATTGGCTGCTTTTGGATGGCTCTCTTTGACTACACATGCCCTGAACCTCTACCTTATCTATTGATTTCGAAATTGATTGTCTCTCTCATATAAGTATGTTGTAAACCTCATCTTTATTAATTAATGGAGTTTTGAGTCTCTCTCTTTATTCTCTCACTAAAATCTCTTAATCTCTTTAATCTTTTCATCTGATTATCTCTGATTATTTGAATCATGCTCTAATACACAAAAGTGTATACTTACAAAGTGATTCATCCTGGTTTGATTGGAACGACGAAGAAGCTGTCCTATTCCCAAACTGGGAAACTGGAATCACCTGATTAGAAAGCGGGATAACTTCTTCATCCCAACTCCTATGAGATTTATTCAACTTCCTGGTGATTCTCCAACACTTTATGTATCCAAATCAAGCTTCTTACAAAGTGATTCATCCTGGTTCGATTGGAACGACGGAGAAGTTGTCCTATTCCCAAACTGGGAAACTGGAATCATCTGATTAGAAAGGGGGATAACTTCTTCATCCAACTCCTATGAGATTTATTCAACTTCCTGGTGATTCTCCAACACTTTATGTATCCAAATCAAGCTTCTTACAAAGTGATTCATCCTGGTTTGATGGGAACGACGAAGAAGCTGTCCTATTCCCAAACTGGGAAACTGGAATCACCTGATTAGAAAGCGGGATAACTTCTTCATCCCAACTCCTATGAGATTTATTCAACTTCCTGGTGATTCTCCAACACTTTATGTATCCGAATCAAGCTTCTTACAAAGTGATTCATCCTGGTTTGATTGGAACGACGAAGAAGCTGTCCTATTCCCAAACTGGGAAACTGGAATCACCTGATTAGAAAGCGGGATAACTTCTTCATCCCAACTCCTATGAGATTTATTCAACTTCCTGGTGATTCTCCAACACTTTATGTATCCAAATCAAGCTTCTTACAAAGTGATTCATCCTGGTTCGATTGGAACGACGGAGAAGTTGTCCTATTCCCAAACTGGTATGAGATTAGAGAGTAGAATAGGTATTGAGAGATTAAGAGAGATTTGGTAAGAGATTAAGAGAAGTTTAGGAGAGATTGTGAAAGAAATGGAGAGATTTATGTATGAACCATGATGAACAAGAGAGAGACTAGAGAGAGAGTAACATGATTCGCATTAATTAATTAATCAGAGAGAGTTTACACTTATATATGAAGCTTAAGACACTAGGGTTTAGACTGCATAAAGGAGAAAGCATGTGAAGTCAAGATACAGCTAAGGGCGCATTTGAATCCTTCCAATGAGAGTCTCCACATGTGTAAGGCATCTTTGAATATGCCTTTACCTTTCCAGCTCTTGCCAGACTGTCAGACGCGTTCCTCCTTATCCTCTCAACGTTCGGATCAAGCTCAGCCTTAAGGTAAAGTAACTCTAGCTGGTTTACTTTTACCTGAGCTGAGTAACCCCTTAACCGCGCATGATGGTACGGCCTGATCGTCCGTACCCTTTGCCCTATCCGTACAGTCCGTACAAGATGCTTCTATCTTCCTCTCTAATGCTTCTACACTTCCTAAGGTCTCCTCTTCATACCATAAGGCTCTCTTCTTAACACTCCCCCTCAAGCTTAGCTTTGTGACAGTCTAAGCTTGGACAGCCATGAGACCTTCCTCATTAAAAACCTCACTAAGGAAAACCCATTGGGATAAAACCTTAATGAGGGAAAAAGAGTAAAGATCTCACAGCTGAGGGGATCAGCTCCTTCTCTTCCCAAGATCTATGAGTCCCAATCTAATGTGAATGGACTCCATAGTCTTCTGTCTCGCAGCCTTGGTGAACACATCAGCCAACTGATCTTCACTTCTCGTGTAGCAAGGTAAGATCACTCCAAGCACAATCATCTGTCTTACTTTGTGGCAATCAACCTCAATGTGCTTGGTTCTCTCATGGAACACCGAGTTGGATGCAATGTGAATGGCAGCTTGATTGTCGCAATGCATTGTCATTGGAGTGGCTTGATCAATCTCCAAGTGCTTCAAGATGCCTTTGATCCATACCAACTCGTTTGTAAGCTTCAGCATAGCTCTATACTCAGCTTCAGCACTTGAGCATGACACCACCTTCTGCTTCTTGCTCTTCCAAGTTACCAAGTTGCCTCCAATGAATGTGCAATAGCCGGTTGTTGATCTCCTGTCAGCTCTATCTCCTGCCCAATCAGCATCACAATAGCCCACCACTTCTGAGCTTCCATTGCATCCCATCCATACTCCTTGATCCGGCGAGCCATTCAGATACATCAACAGCCTCTCCACCATGCGCCAGTGATGTTCCTTGGGAAGCTGCATGTGTTGGCTCACCTGATTCACGGCAAAACATATATCAGGCCTTGTAATGGTAAGGTAAATCAATTTACCAACTAGTTTTCTATAGAGTTTAGGATCCTGGTAAGGTTTGCTGTCTTCAATCTCCCCCTCTCGTGGGACTTTGTAGCCATCCTCCATAGGCATCCTTGCTGTCTTGCCTCCATAAGCACCTGCACCTTTCAAAAGATCAAGTGTATACTTTCTTTGGGACATGAACAACCCTTCCTTGGATCTACATATCTCAATTCCAAGAAAGTATTTCATTTCTCCCAAGTCTTTAATCTCAAACATGGATTTAAGGAACTCCTTGGTTGCTATGATACCTTCCTTGTCACTCCCTGTGATAATGATATCATCAACATACACAAGGAGTGCAATCATACCTGAGGTAGTGGTAAGAGTGAAGAGGGTGTGGTCTAGTTCAGACTTCTTGAAGCCTCGGCCATTCAGAGTTGTGCTCAACTTGTTATACCAAGCTCTTGGTGATTGCTTCAACCCATAAATGGCTTTCTTTAGCCTCAGAACATTCCCTCTCTTTACTAGATGTTCTAGGCCTGGTGGAGGATACATATACACTTCATCCTCAAGCTCTCCTTGCAGAAATGCATTCTTTACATCCATTTGCCACAATCCCCATCCAAGGTTCACAGCCAAGCTTAAAATAATCCTAATGGTGTGTAGCTTGGCTACTGGAGCAAATGTCTCAATGTAATCCTCTCCATATGTCTGAGTGAACCCTCTTGCTACTAGTCTAGTCTTCTTCCTCTCAATCGACCCATCAGCCTTGTACTTGATTGTAAAGATCCATCTACTAGACACAGCTTTCTTCCCTTTTGGTAGTTCACTCTCATACCATGTATCATTCTTTATCATAGCTCCTGATTCAGCTCCTACTGATTCCTTCCATTCCTTATCTTCCATTGCCTCTTCATAGCTTCTTGGAATGTGATTCTCATCTAAGTTTACCATGAAAGCACAATGTGCTTCTGGATATTGAGCAAAAGAACACACGGCCTGAGTAGGATGCTTCACAGCTTGGGCATTGTAGTACACTCTCGTGTTTACCCAACTAGAAGGATCCTTTCTCAGCCTTGTACTCCTTCTCAACACTGGCCCTTCTTGCGCCATTTCTTGTTCTTCTTCTACTTGTGGAGTCACTGCTTCAGTCTGTTCTTCAGCTTCAGCTCTAGCTTCTCCTTGTCTCTGATCTTCGTCATTCTGACTTTCATTCAGTTCTTCCCTTGCTGATCCTTCTCCACTTTGGACAGGAGAATCAGTTCCTCTGTTTCCTAGCTCACCGGCCTCTTCTAAGCCTTGGTCCTCTAGTTCAGATACTGATTCACTACCCCCCTCATGTGCAAAGTGGGATGGTTCTTCTGCTGCAGCTGGAGTAGGTTCTGGACGCCTACTCTGATCCTGGGACACTCCAATTCCGAGCCCCTCTAGGATGTTTCTCAAGCAAGCAGCTCTTTCTGATGGCTGGGAGAGATCCTCCAAGTCTTCCCATGTCTGCTCATCATAGTATCCTTTGTCTTCCATGAATCTGACATCCCTTGACACTAGGACTCTCCTAGCAGTAGGATCATAGCATTTGTATCCCTTCTGTGAAGTAGAATACCCAATCATCATAGCCTTGGTGCTCTTTGCTTCTAGTTTGTTTCTCTGCTCGCCTGGTACAAGAACATAACACACGCATCCAAAGGTCCTTGATATGATCATGGAAAGCACCAAGGAATGGAATCATGAACCTGATCATGGAGAGCTTGTAGCTGTTGACGAACCTACACTTGAAGAATGTCTGAGCCGAAATAAAGCTTCTATCATCAAAGACAACTCGATCTACATTCAAGCTACTCTACACTCAAGCTGATCATCATCTAGGCAAGTAGCTTGTGTGTACTCTTTTTCCCTTGATTGGTTTTGTCCCACTGGGTTTTCCAATCAAGGTTTTTAATGAGGCATCAAGTTCACTTACATATCTCCTAGATGATGTATCATGGGTGCATCTCGGATGCATATCTATCTTATGTTATATTTAGACTATGATTTTTATTTCATGTTTTTAAATTTCGAAACTCTTTTAAAATTTGAATAAGTCTTAGTCTTGTTTTTAGATTACCAAGGGAGCCTGTTCCCTTTAATGAATTCGAGAAGTGGAGCCTGTTCCAGCCTTCTCTATATAAGCTTGTAGCCATCTTCTTTTATCATTAAGCAATCTTTTATCAAAACCTTTTGGTTCTTTTCTCTCTTGTCGTGAGTGAGTGTCTGGTGTGTAATATCCAGTCTGTTGGTGTGTAATATCCAACGCCCAAGGGCTTTAGAGAGGTGTGTCATATCCGATCTAAGCCTAGGAGTATCAAGAAGCCTTTCCGCAGCCTCTTGTGTCACCATTCGATCCACATACCTTGAGAAGCTTGAGTCTTTTGATTCGTTTCTGCAAGGATTATCCCATCTGTTCCAGAGCATCATCCTAGGATCTCATCAAGTGGTATCAGAGCAACTCTGGAAGGGAAGTGTGTTGATTTCTATCTGATTTCAATTTGATCTGTTCATATTCTGTCGAGTTTGATCTGATCTGTGTTCTTGGCGTTTAAATCTGATAAATCCGTTTGTTTTTGCTAAAAACCTGTCGATCTATTCTTATTCTCACTAGTTTTGATTGATCTATGATTGTGTTGTTGAGTTTTAATAAGATTCAAGCTTGTTGATCTCGTTTCTGATAAAAACTTTTCACATTCTTGTTGCAGAAGTAATCGATTTGCTTGATCTGTTTCTGCTTTGGATTTGTGTGATTCTGATCTGTTCTTATTGCTTTGAATATAATCTATCTTGTTTGGTTGATTAGATTTCGAATTTAATCTGTCTCTGTTTAAGATTGATCGATCATATTGCGTTGGTGAATTGTTTCTGATTATCAAACTTGTTCTGATTATCAACCTGATTGTGTTTGAATTTTTATTCTCGATTTGATCTGTTCTGATTGTTGTCTAAATCCTAATTGTGATCTGTTTTGTTAGAACTACTTACTGGCTTAATTTTTTTCTCTTGTCTCAGGTACCATGGCAGGAGATCAAAAAGGAGAACTCAGTAAGAAAGAAAAGCTTTTTCTTGAAGAATTCACAGCCAGTCTGGATAAAGCCTGCAAAGATCAGTTGAGAAAATTCAGACAAGACCTACATCAGCAAAGGAAAGGCAGATCATCCAGAGATGAGTACAAGAAAAAGGAGTTTGATCAGATTGACAGAAACCGGAAGCATGCTGGATTGAAATATCAAATTCCTTCTTTTCATGGCAAGGCTGATCCTGCTGCATATGTGGAATGGGAAGAGAAGATGGAGTTGATTTTCGACTATCAAAGCTATGCTGAAGTAAAGAAGGTTCAATTAGCCACTGCTGAGTTTTGTGGTTATGCTTCAAGCTGGTGGAAGCAACTGGTGTCGTCTAGGAGACACTATGGAAAAGAACCTATTGCAACCTGGCTTAAATTAAGGGCTTTGATGCGTCATAAGTATGTTCCAAGACAGTACCACAAGGAAGTGCTTCGAAAACAGTCTGAAACAAAGCTATGCTCTGCAAACTCAGTCCAGGAACAACAAGGCAGGATCAGATCAAGATCAACCGGTGTTATTGGTTTACCTAGCAAGACAACGAGCTGGTTCTGTGAGGAGGACATAAAGAAGCTGTCTCAAGTGATTATGGATGTGGAGAAACAACTTAAACAGTCCAAGACTATATCTCCATCCTTAGAAGTACAGAACCAAGCGCCTTCCTCAACTGTCTCAGAACTCAAAGATGCAGAACCAGACTCAGTTGCACAATCAGACTTGGCTGCACTAGTTCAAGAAGATCAAACCGAGATTCCAACAATCACCATTCAGAAGGATGATCAACCCATCAAGGACGACCTGATTCTCTTCAAACAGGATGTAATAGAAGAGGAGGCACCCATGGAATCAAAATCAGACAGTGGAGTAGAGCCGGTATCAGCTACATCTATTCAAGGAGATCAAGCCAAAGAATCATCAGCTGCCATTCAGAAAGATGAGCAGCCTGTTCAGAACGTCATGGTTCCTTTCAAACAAGCCATAGTACCAGAAGAGACACCCAGGGAACCACAGACAGCTTGTAAAAAGAGACAACTGATTGTCTTTGACCCGTGTGATTTCCAAAAGACATTCTTGGGTATTTTTCTGTTCAATCCCTTTGTCTGGAACAAGACCAGAGCAGTAGAGCTTTCAAGACACGAACTGGGCATGGAACATGTTGTATTTGAGCCTGGAGGAGAGTTGTGGAATCACAGAAACAATCCCTTAGTGATTGAGAAGAAATCGGCAGCAACAACAATTGTTTTTGGTGATCTTTTACCCTCTGAAGCTAAAGGGATGCACGTCTCAGCTCAGCAAGAGTTTCACTACGAAACCAATTGGAGAATGTTACCCACTCTTTCCTGGATCCAACAAACCGGAAAACGCAGCAAATGGCCACCTGATCATCAAGATATTGTCAATTCCGCAAAACATATCGGTTTAGCCAAATTCTGTGAGCTGCTTATATCAGATTGGACTGGAAGGTTACAGATCTACTTGTGGAAACCTGGAGCATATGACAGCACACTTATCATCCTTGGAGAGTGCTCTGCTCGTGCTAGAACCAGCTTGGGTAATAAGGAGTTGGAACCTGATCAAAATGCCTTGCTTCTTGATCGTGTCAAGGTGTGGAAGCCACCAGATTTGCAGAAGCTTCAATACCATTTCAGAGACTGTCAAACCAAGAGTGGAAATGGAGATTTCACTAAAGAAAATGGTGAAGTGATTACTGGAGCAGGAGGAGGATTCATGTTTTCTTCCCAAATCAAGGAGAAACCACCAGATGGACTCAGTCTACATCAAACTTCAAATAAACAAACCCGAGGTAATTATCTAGACTCAAAGAAACGCATGAAACCTGATTTGCTTTCTATTGGAACAGGACAAACAGTTTTGAGTGCTAGAATTTTCGAAAAGAGAGGCTATAGTAATGATCAGAGTATCAAGAATGGATACTTGGCTAAGTTGGAGATGCAACAATCAAATCTTGGAAGCTGTCTAGCCGCCAACTTTGACATAGGAGCAGTCCGAGGATCATATCTCAGCAACCAGAAGGAATTAAGCAACAAACTCAACTGCAATGGAAACTACACTCATCAGGGTCTCACGTCGAACTGGAATCATGACCAAAGCTTCTCAAATAAAAGAGTTATGGGTTCTACAAGACGGGTGATTCTGTGTTTACTTTGTCTGAACTTTTCTGAGTTCAGAACATCTCAATCCTATCTATGGCGACCAGGTGAGCATGGTAAGGTAACTAATCATGTTTTCAAGAGTTCTTTTATTGATTACACCGATATGATGCACTTGTTTTTGCCAAAAGAGTCATGTGCAGATTATATGAAAGCTTTGAAGCATGCAAAAAGAAAGAACAAGCGTGAGGAAGACAAACGTTTCAAGCCGCCTGATCTAAGCCAGGAGAGACATCAGGACGACAATTACTTCATCCTCATCAAAGAAGCACCTCCAGATGCAGCATACAAGCCAAAACCGAGAAAAGACAACTTTGGGATAAGACTCTTACTCTATGATGATTTTGCTTGTGTTAACTTGTCTTGTTTCAATGTATCAGGTTTAAGTAATGCCTCAGGAGTGAGAAAAGATAAATGGATCAGTCCCTTCTACCTAATAGAACCAGTCAACGACAATGCCTATCAAAGAGGCTTGCAAGGTAAGTGTAATCTGATTATAAACTCTCATGTTACTGACTTGGTCCCTTCTATTGTAGGTAACACAGATTTGAGGACAAATCTTTTTGAAGTGGGAGGGGATGATATGATCATGGAAAGCACCAAGGAATGGAATCATGAACCTGATCATGGAGAGCTTGTAGCTGTTGACGAACCTACACTTGAAGAATGTCTGAGCCGAAATAAAGCTTCTATCATCAAAGACAACTCGATCTACATTCAAGCTACTCTACACTCAAGCTGATCATCATCTAGGCAAGTAGCTTGTGTGTACTCTTTTTCCCTTGATTGGTTTTGTCCCACTGGGTTTTCCAATCAAGGTTTTTAATGAGGCATCAAGTTCACTTACATATCTCCTAGATGATGTATCATGGGTGCATCTCGGATGCATATCTATCTTATGTTATATTTAGACTATGATTTTTATTTCATGTTTTTAAATTTCGAAACTCTTTTAAAATTTGAATAAGTCTTAGTCTTGTTTTTAGATTACCAAGGGAGCCTGTTCCCTTTAATGAATTCGAGAAGTGGAGCCTGTTCCAGCCTTCTCTATATAAGCTTGTAGCCATCTTCTTTTATCATTAAGCAATCTTTTATCAAAACCTTTTGGTTCTTTTCTCTCTTGTCGTGAGTGAGTGTCTGGTGTGTAATATCCAGTCTGTTGGTGTGTAATATCCAACGCCCAAGGGCTTTAGAGAGGTGTGTCATATCCGATCTAAGCCTAGGAGTATCAAGAAGCCTTTCCGCAGCCTCTTGTGTCACCATTCGATCCACATACCTTGAGAAGCTTGAGTCTTTTGATTCGTTTCTGCAAGGATTATCCCATCTGTTCCAGAGCATCATCCTAGGATCTCATCAGTCCTCAGGTGATATGATCATGGAAAGCACCAAGGACTGGAAGCATGAACCTGAACCTGAAGAGCTTGTAGCTGAGGATGCAACCTTGAAGAACATTTGGAAACAAGAAGAATACATTAGTCTTGGCCGAAGCTTGATCATCCAAGACACCTTAACCATCATTCAAGCTACTCCACCTTCAAGCTGATCATCATCTAGGCAAGTAGCTTGTGTGTGCTCTTTTCCTAACCTTTGGTTTTGTCCCACTGGGTTTTCCAAAGGAAGGTTTTTAACGAGGCCACAAGTCTACTTCTCCTATCTCCTAGATGATTGATCTTGGTCTGTCCACATGAAGACCTTATCTTATATTTTAAGCTATGCTTTTATGTTATTTAGTTTTCGAAACTCTTTTAAAATTTGAATAAGTCTTAGTCTTGTTTTTAGATTACCAAGGGAGCCTGTTCCCTTTAATGAATTCGAGAAGTGGAGCCTGTTCCAGCCTTCTCTATATAAGCTTGTAGCCATCTTCTTTTATCAAAAAGCAATCTTTTATCAAAAACCCTTTTCTCTCTTCTCTCTTGTCTTGGACGAGTTGAAGTGTGTCTGGTGTGTAATATCCAGTCTGTTGGTGTGTAATATCCAACGCCCAAGGGCTTTAGAGAGGTGTGTCATATCCGATCTAAGCCTAGGAGTATCAAGAAGCCTTTCCGCAGCCTCTTGTGTCACCATTCGATTCACATACCTTGAGAAGCTAGAGTCTTTTGATTCGTTTCTGCAAGGATTATCCCATCTGTTCCAGAGCATCATCCTAGGATCTCATCAAGTGGTATCAGAGCAACTCTGGAAGGGAAGTGTTCGATTTTTCTCTCTGATTTTCGTTTGGGTCTGATCATATTCTGTCAAGTTTGATCTGATCTGTGTTCTTAGCGTTTAAATCTGATAAATCCGTTTGTGTTTGCTAAAAACCTGTCGATCTATTCTTATTCTCACTAGTTTTGATTGATCTATGATTGTGTTGTTGAGTTTTAATAGATTCAAGCTTGTTGATCTCGTTTCTGATAAAAACTTTTCACATTCTTGTTGCAGAAGTAATCGATTTGCTTGATCTGTTTCTGTGTTGGATTTGTGTGATTCCGATCTGTTCTTATTGCTTTGAATATAATCTATCTTGTTTGGTTGATTAGATTTCGAATTTAATCTGTCTCTGTTTAAGATTGATCGATCATATTGCGTTGGTGAATTGTTTCTGATTATCAAACTTGTTCTGATTATCAACCTGATTGTGTTTGAATTTTTATTCTCGATTTGATCTGTTCTGATTGTTGTCTAAATCCAATAATTGTGATCTGTTTTGTTAGAACTACTTACTGGCTTAATTTTTTTCTCTTGTCTCAGGTACCATGGCAGGAGATCAAAAAGGAGAACTCAGTAAGAAAGAAAAGCTTTTTCTTGAAGAATTCACAGCCAGTCTGGATAAAGCCTGCAAAGATCAGTTGAGAAAATTCAGACAAGACCTACATCAGCAAAGGAAAGGCAGATCATCCAGAGATGAGTACAAGAAAAAGGAGTTTGATCAGATGGACAGAAACCGGAAGCATGCTGGATTGAAATATCAAATTCCTTCTTTTCATGGCAAGGCTGATCCTGCTGCATATGTGGAATGGGAAGAGAAGATGGAGTTGATTTTCGACTATCAAAGCTATGCTGAAGTAAAGAAGGTTCAATTAGCTACTGCTGAGTTTTGTGGTTATGCTTCAAGCTGGTGGAAGCAATTGGTGTCGTCTAGGAGACACTATGGAAAAGAACCTGTTGCAACCTGGCTTAAATTAAGGGCTTTGATGCGTCATAAGTATGTTCCAAGACAGTACCACAAGGAAGTGCTTCGAAAACAGTCTGAAACAAAGCCATGCTCTGCAAACTCAGTCCAGGAACAACAAGGCAGAATCAGATCAAGATCAACCGGTGTTATTGGTTTACCTAGCAAGACAACGAGCTGGTTCTGTGAGGAGGACATAAAGAAGCTGTCTCAAGTGATTATGGATGTGGAGAAACAATTCAGGGAGACCCACACTACACGTCCATCCTTAGAAGAACAGAACCAGGAGTTAATCACTTCAGTCTCAGAACTTAATTCAGCAGAGCCGGTATCAGCTACATCTATTCAAGGAGATCAAGCCAAAGAATCATCAGCTGCCATTCAGAAAGATGAGCAGCCTGTTCAGAACGTCATGGTTCCTTTCAAACAAGCCATAGTACCAGAAGAGACACCCAGGAAATCACAGACAGCTTGCAAAAAGAGACAACTGATTGTCTTTGACCCGTGTGATTTCCAAAAGACATTCTTGGGTATTTTTCTGTTCAATCCCTTTGTCTGGAACAAGACCAGAGCAGTAGAGCTTTCAAGACACGAACTGGGCATGGAACATGTTGTATTTGAGCCTGGAGGAGAGTTGTGGAATCACAGGAACAATCCCATAGTGATTGAGAAGAAATCGGCAGCAACAACAATTGTTTTTGGTGATCTTTTACCCTCTGAAGCTAAAGGGATGCACGTCTCAGCTCAGCAAGATTTTCACTACGAAACCAATTGGAGAATGTTACCCACTCTTTCCTGGATCCAACAAACCGGAAAACGCAGCAAATGGCCACCTGATCATCAAGATATTGTCAATTCCGCAAAACATATCGGTTTAGCCAAATTCTGTGAGCTGCTTATATCAGATTGGGCTGGAAGGTTACAGATCTACTTGTGGAAACCTGGAGCATATGACAGCACACTTATCATCCTTGGAGAGTGCTCTGCTCGTGCTAGAACCAGCTTGGGTAATAAGGAGTTGGAAGCTGATCAAAATGCCTTGCTTCTTGATCATGTCAAGGCGTGGAAGCCACCAGATTTGCAGAAGCTTCAATACCATTTCAGAGATTGTCAAATCAAGAGTGGAGATGGAGATCTCATTAGAGTAGGTCAAACAGTTTTGAGTGCTATACTTTTCGAAAGGAGAGGCTATAGTAATGATCAGAGTATCAAGAATGGATCCTTGGCTAAGTTGGAGATGCAACAATCAAATCTTGGAAGCTGTCTAGCCGCCAACTCTGACATAGGAGCAGTCCGAGGATCATATCTCAGCAACCAGAAGGAATTAAGCAACAAACTCAACTGCAATGGAAACTACACTCATCAGGGTCTCACGTCGAACTGGAATCATGTCCAAAGCTTCTCAAATGAAAGAGTTATGGGTTCTACAAGACGGGTGATTCTGTGTTTGCTTTGTCTGAACTTTTCTGAGTTCAGAACATCTCAATCCTATCTATGGCGACCAGGTGAGCATGCTAAGGTAACTAATCATGTTTTCAAGAGTTCTTTTATTGATTACACAGATATGATGCACTTGTTTTTGCCAAAAGAGTCATGTGCAGAATATATGGAAGCTTTGAAGCATACCAAGGGAAAGAACAAGCGTGAGGAAGACAAACGTTTCAAGCCGCCTGATCTAAGCCAGGAGAGACATCAGGACGTCACTTGCTTCATCCTCATCAAAGAAGCACCTCCAGATGCAGCATACAAGCCAAAACCGAGAAAATACAACTTTGGGATAAGACTCTTACTCTATGATGATTTTGCTTGTGTTAACTTGTCTTGTTTCAATGTATCAGGTCTAAGTAATGCCTCAGGAGTGAGGAAAGCCAAATGGATCAGTCCCTTCTACCTAATAGAACCAGTCAGCGACAATGCCTATCAAAGAGGCTTGCAAGGTAAGTGTAATCTGATTATAAACTCTGATGATACTGACTTGGTCCCTTCTATTGCAGGTAACACAGATTTGAGGACAAATCTTTTTGAAGTGGGAGGGGATGATATGATCATGGAAAGCACCAAGGACTGGAAGCATGAACCTGAACCTGAAGAGCTTGTAGCTGAGGATGCAACCTTGAAGAACATTTGGAAACAAGAAGAATACATTAGTCTTGGCCGAAGCTTGATCATCCAAGACACCTTAACCATCATTCAAGCTACTCCACCTTCAAGCTGATCATCATCTAGGCAAGTAGCTTGTGTGTGCTCTTTTCCTAACCTTTGGTTTTGTCCCACTGGGTTTTCCAAAGGAAGGTTTTTAACGAGGCCACAAGTCTACTTCTCCTATCTCCTAGATGATTGATCTTGGTCTGTCCACATGAAGACCTTATCTTATATTTTAAGCTATGCTTTTATGTTATTTAGTTTTCGAAACTCTTTTAAAATTTGAATAAGTCTTAGTCTTGTTTTTAGATTACCAAGGGAGCCTGTTCCCTTTAATGAATTCGAGAAGTGGAGCCTGTTCCAGCCTTCTCTATATAAGCTTGTAGCCATCTTCTTTTATCAAAAAGCAATCTTTTATCAAAAACCCTTTTCTCTCTTCTCTCTTGTCTTGGACGAGTTGAAGTGTGTCTGGTGTGTAATATCCAGTCTGTTGGTGTGTAATATCCAACGCCCAAGGGCTTTAGAGAGGTGTGTCATATCCGATCTAAGCCTAGGAGTATCAAGAAGCCTTTCCGCAGCCTCTTGTGTCACCATTCGATTCACATACCTTGAGAAGCTAGAGTCTTTTGATTCGTTTCTGCAAGGATTATCCCATCTGTTCCAGAGCATCATCCTAGGATCTCATCATCAGGTGATCCAAGACTGGCCTGCTCTTGTTGAGTACCTCAAATGGAGACTGATCTGCCAAGATCCTGGTTGGTATCCTGTTGATGAGGTAGCACGCAGTCATCACAGCATCACTCCAATACCTCTTGGGAACCCCTTTGTGGAACATCATGGACCGGGACACCTCCATGAGATGTCTGTTCTTCCTTTCCGCAACTCCATTCTGCTGTGGAGTGTATGGGCAGCTAGTCTGGTGAAGAATCCCATGCTGAGCAAGGTGATCACGAAATGCATGCCCAGTATACTCCCCACCATTATCAGACCTGAAAATCTTAATCTTGGCATGATATTGGTTAGTCACATAGGCTTGAAAATTTTTAAATGCATCAAGGACCCTATCTTTAGTTTTAATCAATGTTAACCAGGTGTATTTGGATTTTTCATCAATGAATGTGACATAATACTTGTAATCATCCCTAGATAAGCAAGGTGCCGTCCAAACATCAGAGTGAATTAAATCAAAGCAGTTTGCATAAAGAGTAGATGATCTCTGAAAAACAGTCTTACAATGTTTGCCCAAAATACATGCCTCACAATCATTATTTTTAAACATGACACCTGGTAACATAATGCTTAAAGCCCTAACATGTGGATGTCCTAGCCTAGCATGCCACAGAGCATCAGTACTTAAGGAAGAAACAGAACTAAACGAGAAACAAGAACTAGAAATAGGTGCAAGGTCTTCAATCATGTAAAGATCCCCCTTGGTAGCTCCTTGCCCAATCAACTTACTGCTCTTAATATCCTGAAACTTAACATCATTAGGACTGAAAATAACATTGCATTGAAGATCAGTAGTGCATTTCTTAACTGATAAAAGATTAGAGGTGAACTCAGGCATGTAAAAGGCTTTTGACTCCTTATTAAACAAGTTCAGTTTACCAATGCCCCTAATGGGAATTCTATCTCCATTTGCAATCATAACATGTCCAAGGGCAGGTTCTATGTCTTTTATCAGATTGTTATCACTAATCATGTGATGAGATGCACCAGAATCAATTATCAATGGTTTATGCAAGCTCCTAGCAGTATTGGTTCTAGATGTTTCATTTTCAGCTTTCAGGCTCTTGACTACTCCTAACAATCTATCAGTTATGCTAGTATGAGCAGTGGCAGTACATGAGATTTTAAACATGTCTAGCAGTTTATCAGAGATACTAGGTAATGTATGAGCAGAGTATGAGTATCCAAGAGTGTTGCCTAGCATTTTACCAGACTCCTTGAGGGCTCGGATGAAAGCCTCAAAGTCAGCCTTGGTGATCACCTCCTGAGAAGTTAGAGCTCTGCCTTCACTTTCACCCGCCTTGACATTTGGACTAGCCCCTGATGAGCCGGCACCACTTGCTTCAGCAGAAAGGTGAGCCTTAGCTTCTCTATCCTTGTTGAACTTGCTAGGCCTGAGGTGTGGATGTAGGATCCAGCACTGACTCTTCTTATGCCCCTGCCGCTTGCAATGCTCACAGCTTCCCTCATACTTCTCATACTTCCTTCCATCTCCACGGTACGCTGCCTTGTTTGCTTGTGCCTCTTCTGCTTTATGAGCCGTGGACATCCCCTTCTTGCCTCCAAACAACCCAAGAGAGCCTTCCTCCTTCTGAAGTTGTGCGCATACCTCCTCCATGGATGGGAGAGTTGGTGATCTCAGGATATGCTTGATCACATCCTGGTAGCTTTCATCTAGAGTCATCAATAGCCCAAACACCTGATCTTGCTCTCTCCTCTCAATGAGCGATTCCTCATCAGTAGTGTTGGGTCTAAGACTCTCAAGTTCGGACCACAAAGCTCCAAACTTCCCCATGTGCTTGGTGAGATCTTCTCCATCTTGCCTCAAGACACTGATGGTTTGCTTCAGATCAAACACCCGACTTATGTTGGACTTGTTTCCATACCTCTTATGGAGCATGTCCCAAAGGCGCTTAGGAGTCTCAAAGTGCACGTAAGCTTCAAGTATGGGGAGCTCCAGAGAGGCATGGAGCACAGACAGCACCATCAAATCCTCTTGGACCCATCTCTTTGCTTCAGCTACCGCAAGAGTCTTCCCGTCGCCTTCTTCTTCATCTTCTTTGGCCACTGGCTCCGGACCATCATCTGTGATGTGGTTCCACAGCCCTAGCCTTCCAATGGTAGTCCTCACCAACTGGGACCACATCAAGTAGTTCGAGCCTCCCTTCAGTGCAACCGGAACCGTCACCAGTTTGCTAAAGTTGGTCGTCTCCATCTCCTCTTCTTTATCACACAAGAACAAACTCGCAAATGTAAAGAAAGGAACAAGGGTCTCTCAATACCAAAGCCAACCTGGCTCTGATACCATATGAGATTAGAGAGTAGAATAGGTATTGAGAGATTAAGAGAGATTTGGTAAGAGATTAAGAGAAGTTTAGGAGAGATTGTGAAAGAAATGGAGAGATTTATGTATGAACCATGATGAACAAGAGAGAGACTAGAGAGAGAGTAACATGATTCGCATTAATTAATTAATCAGAGAGAGTTTACACTTATATATGAAGCTTAAGACACTAGGGTTTAGACTGCATAAAGGAGAAAGCATGTGAAGTCAAGATACAGCTAAGGGCGCATTTGAATCCTTCCAATGAGAGTCTCCACATGTGTAAGGCATCTTTGAATATGCCTTTACCTTTCCAGCTCTTGCCAGACTGTCAGACGCGTTCCTCCTTATCCTCTCAACGTTCGGATCAAGCTCAGCCTTAAGGTAAAGTAACTCTAGCTGGTTTACTTTTACCTGAGCTGAGTAACCCCTTAACCGCGCATGATGGTACGGCCTGATCGTCCGTACCCTTTGCCCTATCCGTACAGTCCGTACAAGATGCTTCTATCTTCCTCTCTAATGCTTCTACACTTCCTAAGGTCTCCTCTTCATACCATAAGGCTCTCTTCTTAACAACTGGGAAACTGGAATCATCTGATTAGAAAGTGGGATAACTTCTTCATCCAACTCTTATGAGATTTATTCAACTTCCTGGTGATTCTCCAACACTTTATGTATCCAAATCAAGCTTCTTACAAAGTGATTCATCCTGGTTTGATGGGAACGACGAAGAAGCTGTCCTATTCCCAAACTGGGAAACTGGAATCACCTGATTAGAAAGCGGGATAACTTCTTCATCCCAACTCCTATGAGATTTATTCAACTTCCTGATTCTCCAACACTTTTTGTATCCAAATCAAGCTTCTTACAAAGTGATTCATCCTGGTTTGATTGGAACGACGAAGAAGCTGTCCTATTCCCAAACTGGGAAACTGGAATCACCTGATTAGAAAGCGGGATAACTTCTTCATCCCAACTCCTATGAGATTTATTCAACTTCCTGGTGATTCTCCAACACTTTATGTATCCAAATCAAGCTTCTTACAAAGTGATTCATCCTGGTTCGATTGGAACGATGGAGAAGTTGTCCTATTCCCAAACTGGGAAACTGGAATCATCTGATTAGAAAGTGGGATAACTTCTTCATCCCAACTCCTATGAGATTTATTCAACTTCCTGGTGATTCTCCAACACTTTATGTATCCAAATCAAGCTTCTTACAAAGTGATTCATCCTGGTTTGATGGGAACGACGAAGAAGCTGTCCTATTCCCAAACTGGGAAACTGGAATCACCTGATTAGAAAGCGGGATAACTTCTTCATCCCAACTCCTATGAGATTTATTCAACTTCCTGGTGATTCTCCAACACTTTATGTATCCGAATCAAGCTTCTTACAAAGTGATTCATCCTGGTTTGATTGGAACGACGAAGAAGCTGTCCTATTCCCAAACTGGGAAACTGGAATCACCTGATTAGAAAGCGGGATAACTTCTTCATCCCAACTCCTATGAGATTTATTCAACTTCCTGGTGATTCTCCAACACTTTATGTATCCAAATCAAGCTTCTTACAAAGTGATTCATCCTGGTTCGATTGGAACGACGGAGAAGTTGTCCTATTCCCAAACTGGGAAACTGGAATCACCTGATTAGAAAGTGGGATAACTTCTTCATCCCAACTCCTATGAGATTTATTCAACTTCCTGGTGATTCTCCAACACTTTATGTATCCAAATCAAGCTTCTTACAAAGTGATTCATCCTCGTTTGATTGGAACGACGAAGAAGCTTTCCTATTCCCAAACTGGGAAACTGGAATCACCTGATTATAAAGCGGGATAACTTCTTCATCCCAACTCCTATGAGATTTATTCAACTTCCTGGTGATTCTCCAACACTTTATGTATCCAAATCAAGCTTCTTACAAAGTGATTCATCCTGGTTCGATTGGAACGATGGAGAAGTTGTCCTATTCCCAAACTGGGAAACTGGAATCATCTGATTAGAAAGTGGGATAACTTCTTCATCCCAACTCCTATGAGATTTATTCAACTTCCTGGTGATTCTCCAACACTTTATGTATCCAAATCAAGCTTCTTACAAAGTGATTCATCCTGGTTTGATGGGAACGACGAAGAAGCTGTCCTATTCCCAAACTGGGAAACTGGAATCACCTGATTAGAAAGCGGGATAACTTCTTCATCCCAACTCCTATGAGATTTATTCAACTTCCTGGTGATTCTCCAACACTTTATGTATCCAAATCAAGCTTCTTACAAAGTGATTCATCCTGGTTTGATTGGAACGACGAAGAAGCTGTCCTATTCCCAAACTGGGAAACTGGAATCACCTGATTAGAAAGCGGGATAACTTCTTCATCCCAACTCCTATGAGATTTATTCAACTTCCTGGTGATTCTCCAACACTTTATGTATCCAAATCAAGCTTCTTACAAAGTGATTCATCCTGGTTCGATTGGAACGACGGAGAAGTTGTCCTATTCCCAAACTGGGAAACTGGAATCACCTGATTAGAAAGTGGGATAACTTCTTCATCCCAACTCCTATGAGATTTATTCAACTTCCTGATTCTCCAACACTTTTTGTATCCAAATCAAGCTTCTTACAAAGTGATTCATCCTGGTTTGATTGGAACGACGAAGAAGCTGTCCTATTCCCAAACTGGGAAACTGGAATCACCTGATTAGAAAGCGGGATAACTTCTTCATCCCAACTCCTATGAGATTTATTCAACTTCCTGGTGATTCTCCAACACTTTATGTATCCAAATCAAGCTTCTTACAAAGTGATTCATCCTGGTTTGATTGGAACGACGGAGAAGCTGTCCTATTCCCAAACTGGGAAACTGGAATCACCTGATTAGAAAGTGGGATAACTTCTTCATCCAACTCCTATGAGATTTATTCAACTTCCTGGTGATTCTCCAACACTTTATGTATCCAAATCAAGCTTCTTACAAAGTGATTCATCCTGGTTTGATGGGAACGACGAAGAAGCTGTCCTATTCCCAAACTGGGAAACTGGAATCACCTGATTAGAAAGTGGGATAACTTCTTCATCCCAACTCCTATGAGATTTATTCAACTTCCTGGTGATTCTCCAACACTTTATGTATCCAAATCAAGCTTCTTACAAAGTGATTCATCCTGGTTTGATTGGAACGACGAAGAAGCTGTCCTATTCCCAAACTGGGAAACTGGAATCACCTGATTAGAAAGTGGGATAACTTCTTCATCCCAACTCCTATGAGATTAATTCAACTTCCTGGTGATTCTCCAACACTTTATGTATCCAAATCAAGCTTCTTACAAAGTGATTCATCCTGGTTTGATTGGAACGACGAAGAAGCTGTCCTATTCCCAAACTGGGAAACTGGAATCACCTGATTAGAAAGTGGGATAACTTCTTCATCCCAACTCCTATGAGATTTATTCAACTTCCTGGTGATTCTCCAACACTTTATGTATCCAAATCAAGCTTCTTACAAAGTGATTCATCCTGGTTTGATTGGAACGACGGAGAAGTTGTCCTATTCCCAAACTGGGAAACTGGAATCATCTGATTAGAAAGTGGGATAACTTCTTCATCCAACTCTTATGAGATTTATTCAACTTCCTGGTGATTCTCCAACACTTTATGTATCCAAATCAAGCTTCTTACAAAGTGATTCATCCTGGTTTGATGGGAACGACGAAGAAGCTGTCCTATTCCCAAACTGGGAAACTGGAATCACCTGATTAGAAAGTGGGATAACTTCTTCATCCCAACTCCTATGAGATTTATTCAACTTCCTGGTGATTCTCCAACACTTTATGTATCCAAATCAAGCTTCTTACAAAGTGATTCATCCTGGTTTGATTGGAACGACGAAGAAGCTGTCCTATTCCCAAACTGGGAAACTGGAATCACCTGATTAGAAAGTGGGATAACTTCTTCATCCCAACTCCTATGAGATTTATTCAACTTCCTGGTGATTCTCCAACACTTTATGTATCCAAATCAAGCTTCTTACAAAGTGATTCATCCTGGTTTGATTGGAACGACGGAGAAGCTGTCCTATTCCCAAACTGGGAAACTGGAATCACCTGATTAGAAAGTGGGATAACTTCTTCATCCAACTCCTATGAGATTTATTCAACTTCCTGGTGATTCTCCAACACTTTATGTATCCAAATCAAGCTTCTTACAAAGTGATTCATCCTGGTTTGATTGGAACGACGAAGAAGCTGTCCTATTCCCAAACTGGGAAACTGGAATCACCTGATTAGAAAGTGGGATAACTTCTTCATCCCAACTCCTATGAGATTTATTCAACTTCCTGGTGATTCTCCAACACTTTATGTATCCAAATCAAGCTTCTTACAAAGTGATTCATCCTGGTTTGATTGGAACGACGAAGAAGCTGTCCTATTCCCAAACTGGGAAACTGGAATCACCTGATTAGAAAGTGGGATAACTTCTTCATCCCAACTCCTATGAGATTAATTCAACTTCCTGGTGATTCTCCAACACTTTATGTATCCAAATCAAGCTTCTTACAAAGTGATTCATCCTGGTTCGATTGGAACGACGGAGAAGCTTTCCAATTCCCAAACTGGGAAACTGGAATCATCTGATTAGAAAGTGGGATAACTTCTTCATCCCAACTCCTATGAGATTTATTCAACTTCCTGGTGATTCTCCAACACTTTATGTATCCAAATCAAGCTTCTTACAAAGTGATTCATCCTGGTTTGATTGGAACGACGGAGAAGCTGTCCATTCCCAAACTGGGAAACTGGAATCACCTGATTAGAAAGTGGGATAACTTCTTCATCCCAACTCCTATGAGATTTATTCAACTTCCTGGTGATTCTCCAACACTTTATGTATCCAAATCAAGCTTCTTACAAAGTGATTCATCCTGGTTTGATTGGAACGACGAAGAAGCTGTCCTATTCCCAAACTGGGAAACTGGAATCACCTGATTAGAAAGTGGGATAACTTCTTCATCCCAACTCCTATGAGATTAATTCAACTTCCTGGTGATTCTCCAACACTTTATGTATCCAAATCAAGCTTCTTACAAAGTGATTCATCCTGGTTCGATTGGAACGATGGAGAAGTTGTCCTATTCCCAAACTGGGAAACTGGAATCACCTGATTAGAAAGTGGGATAACTTCTTCATCCAACTCCTATGAGATTTATTCAACTTCCTGGTGATTCTCCAACACTTTATGTATCCAAATCAAGCTTCTTACAAAGTGATTCATCCTGGTTTGATGGGAACGACGAAGAAGCTGTCCTATTCCCAAACTGGGAAACTGGAATCACCTGATTAGAAAGTGGGATAACTTCTTCATCCCAACTCCTATGAGATTTATTCAACTTCCTGGTGATTCTCCAACACTTTATGTATCCGAATCAAGCTTCTTACAAAGTGATTCATCCTGGTTTGATTGGAACGACGAAGAAGCTGTCCTATTCCCAAACTGGGAAACTGGAATCACCTGATTAGAAAGTGGGATAACTTCTTCATCCCAACTCCTATGAGATTAATTCAACTTCCTGGTGATTCTCCAACACTTTATGTATCCAAATCAAGCTTCTTACAAAGTGATTCATCCTGGTTTGATTGGAACGACGAAGAAGCTGTCCTATTCCCAAACTGGGAAACTGGAATCACCTGATTATAAAGTGGGATAACTTCTTCATCCCAACTCCTATGAGATTTATTCAACTTCCTGGTGATTCTCCAACACTTTATGTATCCAAATCAAGCTTCTTACAAAGTGATTCATCCTGGTTCGATTGGAACGACGGAGAAGTTGTCCTATTCCCAAACTGGAAAACTGGAATCACCTGATTAGAAAGTGGGATAACTTCTTCATCCCAACTCTTATGAGATTTATTCAACTTCCTGGTGATTCTCCAACACTTTATGTATCCAAATCAAGCTTCTTACAAAATGATTCATCCTGGTTTGATTGGAACGACGAAGAAGCTGTCCTATTCCCAAACTGGGAAACTGGAATCACCTGATTAGAAAGTGGGATAACTTCTTCATCCCAACTCCTATGAGATTAATTCAACTTCCTGGTGATTCTGCAACACTTTATGTATCCAAATTAAGCTTCTTACAAAGTGTTACATCCTGGTTTGATTGGAACGACGAAGAAGCTGTCCTATTCCCAAACTGGAAAACTGGAATCACCTGATTTGAAAGTGGGATAACTCATTCATCCCAACTCCTATGAGATTAATTCAACTTCCTGGTGATTCTCCAACACTTTATGTATCCAAATCAAGCTTCTTACAAAGCGATTCATCTTCGTTTGATTGGAACGACGAAGAAGCTTTCCTATTCCCAAACTGGGAAACTGGAATCACCTGATTTGAAAGTGGGATAACTTCTTCATCCCAACTCCTATGAGATTTATTCAACTTCCTGGTGATTCTCCAACACTTTATGTATCCAAATCAAGCTTCTTACAAAGTGATTCATCCTCGTTTGATTGGAACGACGAAGAAGCTTTCCTATTCCCAAACTGGGAAACTGGAATCACCTGATTAGAAAGTGGGATAACTTCTTCATTCCAACTCCTATGAGATTTATTCAACATCCTGGTGATTCTCCAACACTTTTTGTATCCAAATCAAGCTTCTTACAAAGTGATTCATCCTGGTTTGATTGGAACGACGAAGAAGCTGTCCTATTCCCAAACTGGGAAACTGGAATCACCTGATTAGAAAGCGGGATAACTTCTTCATCCCAACTCCTATGAGATTTATTCAACTTCCTGGTGATTCTCCAACACTTTATGTATCCAAATCAAGCTTCTTACAAAGTGATTCATCCTGGTTCGATTGGAACGACGGAGAAGTTGTCCTATTTGTTAAGATGAGTTCAGTATATGAGGAGAGATGACTTGAGGAGCTAAGGGAAATGGAGTTAGGAGAGGATTGGGCAAGGCCGTACAGAAGCCGTACTAGGCCGTACAGATTGGGCAAGGTAACTTGACCTCGGTGAACCAAAGTTACTTAGGTAACTTTGTGTGTTGAGAAGAAGCCTTGCTTAACCTTATCTGATCAGACTGTTGCAAAAGGAAGAAGGGAGCGCACATGACAGCCTGTCCGCGGTTGGCATAAAGCAAAAGGAACCTTATCCTTAAGGAGGAAGCTTATTGGATCATTTGAATTAAAGCAAAAGCTTATCCCTTGTAATAGTGTAGTTTCCTAAACCCTAGTCTCTAATGTCGCCTCTCTATATATTGTAAACTCATGTCATTAATCAAAGTAAGAAAGTTATGAGTCTCTCTTAGTCTCTTTGTCTCTCAATGGTTCTATACTAGACTCTTAATCTCATTTTATACTCAAATCTCTTCTAAATCACTTCTAGTCTTTCTTATTCACTCAGATTACTCTACTCAATCCTAAAAGTGATATGGTATCAGAGCCAGGTTCCTAGAGAACTTGGTTTCGTTGGGTTCTTTGAAGATTCAAGGTTGAAACTTTGAAGAAACAGTTTGGTGTTCTTGTGTTCTTAAGCGGTTCTGGGTAGTCTTTCTGAGTTATATTGGTTGTTTGAAGCTGCTAGTGTTCGCTCAAGACAGTTACCTCAAGAGAAAGTTATTGAAGTCTAAAGGGTTCTACATTCAACATGGAGAGTGGGATGAACATGAACATGAAGGTGGCGGTTTGTTTCAAGGGAAACAACTACTTGGTGTGGTCTCGGATGGTGAGAACCACAGTGGGAAGCAAGGGGCTTTGGAAGCACATCACACCAGGAGAAGCTCCAAAGCTCATCACCCAAGGAGAGGCTGAAGATGAAGCGGCAAGCAAGGCAGAAGAGAAGTGGCATCAAGAGGACATGTTGGTGATGTCAGTGCTCCATGCGTCCCTTGAGCCGGCTATTCTGGATGCATACAGCTACTGTGAGTCTGCTAAAGAGCTGTGGGATACCTTGAAGAAGGTGTATGGCAACACTTCAAACCTAAGCCGAGTGTTTGAAGTGAAGCAAGCCATCAACAACCTTGTACAAGAAGACATGGAGTTCACCAAGCATCTAGGGAGATTCAGGAGTCTCTGGTCCGAGATGGAGATGCTTAGGCCAAGCACAACGGATGCTGATGAGCTTAACAAGAGGAGAGAGCAAGACAAGGTCTTTGGGCTACTCCTCACGCTGAACCCGGCTTACAACGGTCTCATCCAGCACCTGCTTAGGGAGGACAATCTACCTGATCTTGAGGATGTGTGTGCACGGATTCAGAAGGAGCAAGGCTCCATTGGGCTGTTTACAAAGAAGGGAGACCTTTCCCTTGCAAGCCAAGCAACTCAAGAGGAGGGGAGTGAAGCTCCGCAAGCAAACAAGGTTGCTGCGCATGGGAAGTTTGAGGAGAGGAGGTTCAATGGGAACTGTGATCACTGCAAGAAGCATGGCCACAAGAAGAGCCAATGCTGGATCCTTCACCCACACCTCAAGCCGGCAAAGTTCATGAAGGACCGTGAAGCAAGGGCTAATGCATCAGATGGAACGGGTGGAGCTGGTACAAGCAAAGGAAAGGAGATAGATGGGCGTGAGGCAGGGGATGGGAAGTCTCTTACTGCCTACACCGGGGCACCAAGCAACCGTGGGAACAATGACCAAGAGTATCTAAGGAGATCCGACCTTGATGCTCTCATTAAGATGTTCAAGGAGAATGGTAACATCTTTGGGTATTCTTTTGGTGCTAGGATGGTAGAGAACTATGAGAATCTAACTAGAACTGATAGGATGCATGAGAGCTTGATAGAAATGGTAAATCAATCTAGGATTGCAAACCTTGCTAGAAATGATCATGCATTCAAACCATCTAGTATCCTTGCGCATATTGCTAGTTCTCATGACATTAAGCCATTAGTGATTGATTCAGGTGCATCTCATCATATGATAAGTGATACTAGCTTGATTAAAAACATTGTGCCAATGAATGGAAATGTAATGATTGCTAATGGAGATAAGATTCCTATTAGAGGAATAGGAAGTCTTAAACTGTTTAATAAGGAAACTAAAGCTTTTTATATGCCTGAATTCACATCAAACTTGTTATCTGTTAAGAAGTGTGCTACTGATTTGCAATGCAATGTTATATTCAGTCCTAATGATGTTAAGTTTCAGGATATTAAAAGCAGCAAGATGATCGGAAAGGGAGTGACTAAAGGAGAGCTATATTTACTTGAAGATCTCACTCCTGTTTCTAGATATAGCTGCTCGTTTACTTCTGTTTCTAGTTCTGGTTTAAGTAAAAATGCATTGTGGCATGCTAGATTAGGACACCCTCATAATAAGGCTTTAAAACTGATGTTGCCAGGTGTTTCCTTTGAGAATAATGAGTGTGAAGCTTGCATTTTAGGCAAGCATTGTAGAACTGTCTTTACCAAGTCTACTACTGTTTATGAAAAATGTTTTGATCTTATTCATTCTGATGTTTGGACTGCACCCTGCCTATCTAGAGAAAACCATAAGTATTATGTAACTTTCATTGATGAAAAATCCAAATACACCTGGTTAACCTTAATTCCAACCAAAGATAGGGTACTTGATGCATTTAAAAACTTTCAATCCTATGTGACTAACCATTACAATGCCAAGATAAAGATTTTCAGGTCAGATAATGGAGGAGAGTACACGGGACAAGCATTCAAACTACACCTATCTCAGCATGGAATCCTTCATCAGACAAGCTGTCCCTATACCCCACAACAGAATGGTGTGGCTGAGAGGAAGAACAGGCATTTGATGGAAGTAGCCAGGTCCATGATGTTTCAATCCAATGTGCCTAAGAAGTTTTGGAGTGATGCTGTTGCTACGGCGTGTTATCTCATCAACAGGACACCAACTCTGATCCTTCAAGGACAATCACCATTTGAGGTACTGAATCAGTACAAGCCTTCTCTCGAGCATATGAAGGTCTTTGGGTGTTTGTGTTTTGTGATGGTGCCTGGAGAGATAAGAAACAAGCTAGAAGCTAAGAGTTCAAAGGCAATGTTCATTGGATACTCATCAAGTCAGAAAGGATACAAGTGCTATGATCCTAACACAAGGAGAGTGTTAGTATCTAGAGAAGTGAAGTTTGTTGAAGAGAAAGGATATTATGAGGAACAGATTCAAGAAGACTTGAAGGATCTTACCTCTGATAGAGCTGAAACCTTGAGGATTATCCTAGAAGGCCTTGGAATCAACATGAATCAAGGACATCAAGAGGGGAGAAGTACTACCACAGTCCCGGATCATCAGACTTCCAACCTTGAGCATGAGGGGGGGAATGAAACAAGAACTAGAGAAGAGAGTTCTGGCTCTCATGATCAAGCTGTGGAATCAAATGATCAAGAAGAAGGAGCTGAAGAGAGTCAGCTAAGGGAAGAAGGAGCTGAAGCAAGTCAGCTAGGAGAAGAAAGATCTGAAACAAGTGTGCTGCCACAAGAAGAAGAACAAGAGATGGCGCAAGAAGGGCCAGTATTGAGAAGAAGTACAAGGCTGAGAAAGGATCCTTCCAGTTGGGTAAACACAAGAGTGTACTACAATGCCCAAGCTGTGAAGCATCCTACTCAGGCCGTGTGTTCGTTTGCTCAATATCCAGAAGCACATTGCGCATTCATGGTAAACTTGGATGAGAATCACATTCCAAGGAGCTATGAAGAGGCAATGGAGGATAAGGAATGGAAGGAATCAGTAGGAGCTGAGGCAGGAGCTATGATAAAGAATGATACATGGTATGAGAGTGAACTACCAAAAGGGAAGAAAGCTGTGTCTAGTAGATGGATCTTTACAATCAAGTACAAGGCTGATGGGTCGATTGAGAGGAAGAAGACTAGACTAGTAGCAAGAGGGTTCACTCAGACATATGGAGAGGATTACATTGAAACATTTGCACCAGTGGCCAAGCTACACACCATTAGGATTATTTTAAGCTTGGCTGTGAACCTTGGATGGGGATTATGGCAAATGGATGTAAAGAATGCATTTCTACAAGGAGAACTTGAGGATGAAGTCTATATGTATCCTCCATCAGGTCTGGAACATCTAGTGAAGAGAGGGAATGTACTGAGGCTAAAGAAAGCTATTTATGGGTTGAAGCAATCACCAAGAGCTTGGTATAACAAGTTGAGCACAACTTTAAACGGCCGAGGCTTCAAGAAGTCAGAGTTGGATCACACTCTCTTTACACTCACGACACCCTCAGGTATGGTTGCTCTCCTTGTGTATGTGGATGATATCATTATCACTGGGAGTGATAAGGAAGGTATCAAAGCAACCAAGGAGTTTCTAAAGTCTATGTTTGAAATCAAAGACTTGGGAGAAATGAAATACTTTCTTGGAATTGAGATTTGTAGATCCAAGGAAGGTTTGTTCATGTCCCAAAGGAAGTATACACTTGATCTTTTGAAAGGTGCAGGTGCTTATGGAGGCAAGACAGCAAGGATGCCAATGGAGGATGGCTACAAAGTACCAAGAGAGGGGGAGATTGAAGACAGCAAGCCATTTCATGATCCTAAACTCTATAGAACACTTGTTGGCAAATTGATTTACCTTACCATTACAAGGCCTGATATATGTTTTGCTGTGAATCAGGTGAGCCAACACATGCAGCTTCCCAAGGAACATCACTGGCGTATGGTGGAGAGACTGCTGATGTATCTAAATGGCTCGCCGGATCAAGGAGTATGGATGGGGTGCAATGGAAGCACAGAAGTGGTGGGCTATTGTGATGCTGATTGGGCAGGAGATAGAGCCGACAGGAGATCAACAACCGGCTATTGCACATTCATTGGAGGCAACTTGGTGACTTGGAAAAGCAAGAAGCAGAAGGTGGTGTCATGTTCAAGTGCTGAAGCTGAGTATAGAGCCATGCTGAAACTTACAAACGAGTTGGTATGGATCAAAGGCATCTTGAAGCACTTGGAGATTGATCAAGCCACTCCAATGACAATGCATTGTGACAATCAAGCTGCCATTCACATTGCATCCAACTCGGTGTTCCATGAGAGAACCAAGCACATTGAGGTTGATTGCCACAAGGTGAGACAGATGATTGTGCTTGGAGTGATCTTACCTTGCTATACGAGAAGTGAAGATCAGTTGGCTGATGTGTTCACCAAGGCAGCAAGACAAAAGACTATGGAGTCCATTCACATTAGATTGGGACTCATAGATCTTGGGAAGAGAAGGAGCTGATCCCCTTAGCTGTGAGATCTTTACTCTTTTTCCCTCATTAAGGTTTTATCCCAATGGGTTTTCCTTAGTGAGGTTTTTAATGAGGAAGATCTCATGGCTGTCCAAGCTTAGACTTTCACAAAGCTAAGCTTGAGGGGGAGTGTTAAGATGAGTTCAGTATATGAGGAGAGATGACTTGAGGAGCTAAGGGAAATGGAGTTAGGAGAGGATTGGGCAAGGCCGTACAGAAGCCGTACTAGGCCGTACAGATTGGGCAAGGTAACTTGACCTCGGTGAACCAAAGTTACTTAGGTAACTTTGTGTGTTGAGAAGAAGCCTTGCTTAACCTTATCTGATCAGACTGTTGCAAAAGGAAGAAGGGAGCGCACATGACAGCCTGTCCGCGGTTGGCATAAAGCAAAAGGAACCTTATCCTTAAGGAGGAAGCTTATTGGATCATTTGAATTAAAGCAAAAGCTTATCCCTTGTAATAGTGTAGTTTCCTAAACCCTAGTCTCTAATGTCGCCTCTCTATATATTGTAAACTCATGTCATTAATCAAAGTAAGAAAGTTATGAGTCTCTCTTAGTCTCTTTGTCTCTCAATGGTTCTATACTAGACTCTTAATCTCATTTTATACTCAAATCTCTTCTAAATCACTTCTAGTCTTTCTTATTCACTCAGATTACTCTACTCAATCCTAAAAGTGATACTATTCCCAAACTGGGAAACTGGAATCATCTGATTAGAAAGTGGGATAACTTCTTCATCCCAACTCCTATGAGATTTATTCAACTTCCTGGTGATTCTCCAACACTTTATGTATCCAAATCAAGCTTCTTACAAAGTGATTCATCCTGGTTCGATTGGAACGACGGAGAAGTTGTCCTATTCCCAAACTGGGAAACTGGAATCATCTGATTAGAAAGTGGGATAACTTCTTCATCCCAACTCTTATGAGATTTATTCAACTTCCTGGTGATTCTCCAACACTTTATGTATCCAAATCAAGCTTCTTACAAAGTGATTCATCCTGGTTTGATTGGAACGACGAAGAAGCTGTCCTATTCCCAAACTGGGAAACTGGAATCACCTGATTAGAAAGTGGGATAACTTCTTCATCCCAACTCTTATGAGATTTATTCAACTTCCTGGTGATTCTCCAACACTTTATGTATCCAAATCAAGCTTCTTACAAAGTGATTCATCCTGGTTTGATGGGAACGACGAAGAAGCTGTCCTATTCCCAAACTGGGAAACTGGAATCACCTGATTAGAAAGTGGGATAACTTCTTCATCCCAACTCCTATGAGATTTATTCAACTTCCTGGTGATTCTCCAACACTTTATGTATCCAAATCAAGCTTCTTACAAACTGATTCATCCTGGTTTGATTGGAACGACGAAGAAGCTGTCCTATTCCCAAACTGGGAAACTGGAATCACCTGATTAGAAAGTGGGATAACTTCTTCACCCCAACTCCTATGAGATTTATTCAACTTCCTGGTGATTCTCCACCATTTTATGTATCCAAATCAAGCTTCTTACAAAGTGATTCATCCTGGTTTGATTGGAACGACGAAGAAGCTGTCCTATTCCCAAACTGGAAAACTAGAATCACCTGATTTAAAAGTGGGATAACTCATTCATCCCAAAACCTATGAGATTAATTCAACTTCCTGGTGATTCTCCAACACTTTATGTATCCAAATCAAGCTTCTTACAAAGTGATTCATCCTCGTTTGATTGGAACGACGAAGAAGCTGTCCTATTCCCAAACTGGGAAACTGGAATCACCTGATTTGAAAGTGGGATAACTTCTTCATCCCAACTCCTATGAGATTTATTCAACATCCTGGTGATTCTCCAACACTTTATGTATCCAAATCAAGCTTCTTACAAAGTGATTCATCCTGGTTCGATTGGAACGACGGAGAAGTTGTCCTATTCCCAAACTGGGAAACTGGAATCACCTGATTAGAAAGTGGGATAACTTCTTCATCCCAACTCTTATGAGATTTATTCAACTTCCTGGTGATTCTCCAACACTTTATGTATCCAAATCAAGCTTCTTACTGTTGAGATGAGGAGATGGAGAGTGGATACATGGATAGAGGAAGGGATTTGGAGCAGGCAGTAACTTGGAGATTTACCACAGTAACTTTATTGTTACTGTGGTAACTGAGTTAAAAGACTTGGGAAGTTACCTTGCATCTATGTGAAGAGTGAATCACGCCAGGATGAGTCTGAATAAGCAAGGAGGAGTTTGGATAAGGTCTGGTCAAGGCTAGAGAGCTTTAGACAGGCTGGCACCAGCTGGAAAGCTAAAGCAAGATGCCCAAGCATGTGAGGAACCTTATTGGCTAGTTTAAATCAAGCATCTTTGACTACACATGCTTTCTATCCTAGCTAGAGTGAACCTGGACGAATTGATGTATCCCTAATCTATATGTGTTGTAAACTCTCTCATTAATCAATCTAATGGAGTTTTTGAGTCTCTCTCTATTCTCTCACTAAAATCTCTTAATCTCTTTAATCTTTTCATCTGATTATCCTGGATTAGTTGAATCATGCTCTAATACACAAAAGTGTATATGGTATCAGAGCCAGGTTGCGCAAAGTGGGAGAGTGTGATTCCTTTTTCCTTAAAGTTATTGAGTGTTCTTGAGTGTTCTTGGTGTTCTTAACTCCTGGGTTTCATTATCTTGGTGGCGTGAGAGGTTCTGGTGAATCCAAATCATCTCAACATGGAAATGGAGCACAGACCTGAGTCAACTGTGAAGACTGAAGAGGAGAGGCTTGGCGAGTGGTCAAGGTGGGCTAAAAGAGCTTTGGAAAGCTGTGGGTTATGGAGTAGTCATGGAAAGGGGAAACCTTTCATGGAAATGGCTACTGAAGAAGGTCAGACAAGAGGTCTGAAGCTGGGAAATGAAGTTGTTCAAGGAAACACTACAAAGAGTGAGATTGAAGCAACTTTAGGCAAGTCCAAGCTTGTGAGAGTCATTGAGGACAGAGGGGTGATCCGCGGCTTGAGACAAGGAAAGGATGAGTGTTATCAGCTTGTGGGAAGGCTGAGAGAAGTGTGGTCAGAGCTAGATGTGGTGAAGACACACACATCAAATCCGAGATGTAGTCAAGAAAGGAGGAAGCAAGATGTGATCTTCAGCTTCCTTATGGAAGAGGTATGTGAGCTTGTTAAATATACTTGTGATGTGTGGGAAATGAACAGGAAGCCAGAAAGATGGAAGGGAGGTACAAGCTGTAAGAGGGGAAGGTTGAGAAAACTTTCTAAGGAGTGGTTAATGAAGAGAAGGGTATGGAGAAAGGATAGCGAGTCTGAGCACTTAAGTGGCAGGATGAGTGTAATCTTGAAGAGAATCAAGGATGTACTTCAGCAGATGGTTATAGGAGAGTGTTCATACTCAGCTTACATGGGAGAAACAGTAGGAGACAGTGCGGATATGAGAGGAATGGATACCAAGAGGGCAGATGAGTGTGTGACAAAGAAGGAATGGGATGAGTTGGTTAAGCATGTGTATGCTTTGGCTACGACCCGGAGTCTGGGTGCTCCTGCCAAAGCATCCACATCTAAACCCATCATCATTGACTCTGGAGCAACACACCACATGATCAGTGACAAGAGACTAATCAGTGAGGTTAAAGCAGCAACAGGGAGTGTCATGATAGCCAATGGTACCAGGATCCCAATAGAAGGAGTGGGAAACCTCAAGCTGTTTGAGAAGAACTCTACTGCCTTCTACCTACCTCAGTTTACATCCAATCTAATCTCAGTTAAGAAGGCTACAGTTGATCTGGATTGTCAAGTGGTTTTCAGACCAAATGAAGTTGAGTTCCAGGATTTGAAGACTGGAAGGGTTATTGGCAGAGGAGACAGCAAGCATCAGCTCTATCATCTCCAAACAACTGAGGCGCCTAGTCCTGTGGAGTCTGTGTGTTTAAGCAGCACAACGGATAGGTGTGATAATCTCACATGGCATGCAAGGCTGGGACATCCTCATGCCAAGGCAATTGAACTGATTCTACCAAGTATGGCGTTCAATCACTTGGAGTGTGAAGCGTGTATACTTGGAAAGCACTGTAGGACTGTCTTCCCAACATCAGAAACCAGATATGAGAATTGCTTTGATCTGGTGCATTCAGACGTGTGGACAGCTCCCTGCATGTCTAGAGACAGCCATAAGTACTTTGTGACTTTCATTGATGAGAAGTCAAAGTACACATGGATCACCATGATTCCCTCCAAAGACAGAGTCCTAGAAGCCTTCATGAACTTCCAAGCATATGTTACTAATCAGTACAATGCCACTGTGAAGATTCTGAGGTCTGATAATGGAGGAGAATACACTAGTAATGCTTTCAAGAGTCATCTTGCAAAGCATGGGATTGTGCAACAAACTAGCTGTCCTTACACACCACAACAAAATGGGGTGGCAGAGAGGAAGAACAGACATTTGATGGAGGTTGCGAGATCAATCATGTTCCACATGAATGTCCCTAAGAGGTTTTGGAGTGATGCTGTTCAGACTGCTTGCTATCTCATCAATAGAGTGCCAACCCGTGTCTTGAAGAAACTGTCTCCCTTTGAAGTATTGAACAAGACCAAGCCACACATTGATCATTTGAGAGTCTTTGGGTGCTTATGTTATGTGATGAGTCCCGGAGAAAGAAGGAACAAGCTAGAAGCAAAGAGTACTAAAGCTATGTTCATTGGGTACTCAATCACTCAGAAAGGCTACAAATGTTATGATCCAATAACTAGGAGGGTTATGGTATCTAGAGAAGTGAAGTTTGTTGAGTCTAAAGGGTATTATGAGGAGAAGAAATGGGAAGACCTAGAGGATCTGTCCCGAGCTCCATCAGAGAAGGCAACAACATTGAGGGTGTTGTTGGAGAGGCTAGGGATAGGATTATCCCAAGATCAGGAACCAGGAAGAACAGGACCTACTAATCAAGCTGGAGAAGCTGGAGGAACAACTCCTCTTGATCATGAGAGGGGGAATGGATCTGAATCAGGGGAGCAGGAGCATAACCAAGAGGATTCAGGTCAGCATGATCAGGAGGAGACACAGGAAGTAGAGAGTGGAGCTCAGTCAGGTGGAAATGAGCAGGGAGAACCTGCTGGAAATGAGCAGGGAGAACCTACTGGTTTAAGAGAGGAAGCACAAGAGAATGTTCAGGCTGAAGAACAGGTTGAGACCTTGCGGAGGAGCACAAGGATAAGGAGGGATCCTTCCAACTGGGTAAACACGAGAGTGTACTACAATGCCCAGGCTGTGGAGCATCCCTCTCAAGCCATGTGTTCCTTTGCTGAGTTTCCAGAAGAGCACATGGTGTTTATGTGTAACTTGGATGAGAATGAGATACCAAGATCTTATGAAGAAGCTATGAAGCACAAGGTTTGGAGAGATTCAGTAGGAGATGAAAGGGATGCAATGATCAGGAATGACACTTGGTATGAGAGTGAATTACCTAGAGGGAAGAAGGCAGTTTCAAGCAGATGGATCTTCACCATTAAATATCTTGCAAATGGGGAGATAGATAGGCACAAGACCAGGCTGGTTGCAAGAGGATTTACACAGACTTATGGAGAAGATTACATTGATACTTTTGCACCAGTGGCCAAGCTTCACACAATTCGAATTGTGTTATCCATTGCAACAAACTTGGAGTGGGATTTGTGGCAGATGGATGTGAAGAATGCTTTCCTGCAAGGTGAGCTAGAAGATGAGGTATATATGCTTCCTCCTCCTGGTCTTGAGCATCTAGTAAAGCCAGGAAATGTTTTGAGATTGAAGAAAGCTATATATGGGTTGAAGCAGTCTCCTAGAGCCTGGTACAGGAAGCTGAGTACAACACTCAATGGGAGAGGGTTCAGGAAGTCTGAACTAGATCACACACTCTTCACACTGGTCGGGCCATCAGGGATCATTGTGATTCTAGTGTATGTGGATGATTTGATTATCACAGGGAGTGATAAGGCTGGGATTAAAGCCACTAAAGAGTTTCTCAGGTCAGTATTTGATATCAAAGACTTGGGAGAGATGAAGTATTTCTTGGGGATTGAGATATGCAGATCAAAGGAGGGTTTGTTCATGTCTCAAAGGAAGTATGCAATGGATATGCTAAAGGAAGCTGATGTGCTTGGAGGAAAGATAGCTAAGACACCTCTTGAGGAGGGGTATAAGGTCTTGCGTGAGGGGGAGGTTGAAGAGAACCAGTTGTTTGAGGATGCTAAGCTGTATAGGAGGATGGTTGGAAAGCTGATCTACTTGACGATTACAAGACCTGATATATGCTTTGCAGTGAATCAAGTGAGCCAGCATATGCAGGCACCAAAGGTTCATCATTGGAAGATGGTTGATAGGATACTGAGGTATTTGAGTGGCACGTCTGGTCAAGGAGTTTGGATGGGTTGTAATGGCAGTACAGAAGTGGTTGGATATTGTGATGCTGATTGGGCAGGAGATAGAGTGGACAGGAGATCAACTACTGGGTATTGTACATTCATTGGAGGGAACTTGGTCACTTGGAAGAGTAAGAAGCAGAAGGTTATCTCCTGTTCAAGTGCTGAAGCTGAGTATAGAGCCATGTTGAAGCTGACAAACGAGTTGGTGTGGATCAAGGGGATCTTGAAGCATTTGGAGATTGAGCAGAGTACTCCTATGACAATGCATTGTGACAATCAAGCAGCTATCCACATTGCTTCTAACTCAGTCTTTCATGAGAGGACGAAGCATATAGAAGTTGATTGTCACAAGGTGAGGCAGATGATTATACTTGGAGTGATATTGCCATGTTATACAAGAAGTGAAGATCAGCTTGCAGATGTGTTTACTAAGGCAGCGAGAGTAAAGACAATGGAGTCCATACTATCAAGACTTGGACTCATTGATCTTACTCCTAGGAGCTGAGCCCCTTAACCATGGAGTCTCCACTCTTTTTCCCTCATCAAGGTTTTATCCCATTGGGTTTTCCTTGGTGAGGTTTTTAATGAGGGAGGTCTTCATGGTTTCCAAGCTTGACTTGTTCTACATGGTCAAGCTTGAGGGGGAGTGTTGAGATGAGGAGATGGAGAGTGGATACATGGATAGAGGAAGGGATTTGGAGCAGGCAGTAACTTGGAGATTTACCACAGTAACTTTATTGTTACTGTGGTAACTGAGTTAAAAGACTTGGGAAGTTACCTTGCATCTATGTGAAGAGTGAATCACGCCAGGATGAGTCTGAATAAGCAAGGAGGAGTTTGGATAAGGTCTGGTCAAGGCTAGAGAGCTTTAGACAGGCTGGCACCAGCTGGAAAGCTAAAGCAAGATGCCCAAGCATGTGAGGAACCTTATTGGCTAGTTTAAATCAAGCATCTTTGACTACACATGCTTTCTATCCTAGCTAGAGTGAACCTGGACGAATTGATGTATCCCTAATCTATATGTGTTGTAAACTCTCTCATTAATCAATCTAATGGAGTTTTTGAGTCTCTCTCTATTCTCTCACTAAAATCTCTTAATCTCTTTAATCTTTTCATCTGATTATCCTGGATTAGTTGAATCATGCTCTAATACACAAAAGTGTATACTTACAAAGTGATTCATCCTGGTTTGATTGGAACGAAGAAGAAGTTGTCCTATTCCCAAACTGGGAAACTGGAATCACCTGATTAGAAAGTGGGATAACTTCTTCATCCCAACTCCTATGAGATTTATTCAACTTCCTGGTGATTCTCCAACACTTTATGTATCCAAATCAAGCTTCTTACAAAGTGATTCATCCTGGTTTGATTGGAACGACGGAGAAGTTGTCCTATTCCCAAACTGGGAAACTGGAATCACCTGATTAGAAAGTGGGATAACTTCTTCATCCCAACTCCTATGAGATTTATTCAACTTCCTGGTGATTCTCCAACACTTTATGTATCCAAATCAAGCTTCTTACAAAGTGATTCATCCTGGTTTGATTGGAACGACGAAGAAGCTGTCCTATTCCCAAACTGGGAAACTGGAATCACCTGATTAGAAAGTGGGATAACTTCTTCATCCCAACTCCTATGAGATTTATTCAACTTCCTGGTGATTCTCCAACACTTTATGTATCCAAATCAAGCTTCTTACAAAGTGATTCATCCTGGTTTGATTGGAACGACGGAGAAGCTGTCCTATTCCCAAACTGGGAAACTGGAATCACCTGATTAGAAAGTGGGATAACTTCTTCATTCCAACTCCTATGAGATTTATTCAACTTCCTGGTGATTCTCCAACACTTTTTGTATCCAAATCAAGCTTCTTACAAAGTGATTCATCCTGGTTTGATTGGAACGACGAAGAAGCTGTCCTATTCCCAAACTGGGAAACTGGAATCACCTGATTAGAAAGTGGGATAACTTCTTCATCCCAACTCCTATGAGATTTATTCAACTTCCTGGTGATTCTCCAACACTTTATGTATCCAAATCAAGCTTCTTACAAAGTGATTCATCCTGGTTTGATTGGAACGACGAAGAAGCTGTCCTATTCCCAAACTGGGAAACTGGAATCACCTGATTAGAAAGTGGGATAACTTCTTCATCCCAACTCCTATGAGATTTATTCAACTTCCTGGTGATTCTCCAACACTTTATGTATCCAAATCAAGCTTCTTACAAAGTGATTCATCCTGGTTTGATTGGAACGACGAAGAAGCTGTCCTATTCCCAAACTGGGAAACTGGAATCACCTGATTAGAAAGTGGGATAACTTCTTCATCCCAACTCCTATGAGATTTATTCAACTTCCTGGTGATTCTCCAACACTTTATGTATCCAAATCAAGCTTCTTACAAAGTGATTCATCCTGGTTTGATTGGAACGACGAAGAAGCTGTCCTATTCCCAAACTGGGAAACTGGAATCACCTGATTAGAAAGTGGGATAACTTCTTCATCCCAACTCCTATGAGATTAATTCAACTTCCTGGTGATTCTCCAACACTTTATGTATCCAAATCAAGCTTCTTACAAAGTGATTCATCCTGGTTTGATTGGAACGACGAAGAAGCTGTCCTATTCCCAAACTGGAAAACTGGAATCACCTGATTTGAAAGTGGGATAACTCATTCATCCCAACTCCTATGAGATTAATTCAACTTCCTGGTGATTCTCCAACACTTTATGTATCCAAATCAAGCTTCTTACAAAGTGATTCATCCTGGTTTGATTGGAACGACGAAGAAGCTGTCCTATTCCCAAACTGGGAAACTGGAATCACCTGATTTGAAAGTGGGATAACTTCTTCATCCCAACTCCTATGAGATTTATTCAACTTCCTGGTGATTCTCCAACACTTTATGTATCCAAATCAAGCTTCTTACAAAGTGATTCATCCTGGTTTGATTGGAACGACGAAGAAGTTGTCCTATTCCCAAACTGGGAAACTGGAATCACCTGATTAGAAAGTGGGATAACTTCTTCATCCCAACTCCTATGAGATTTATTCAACTTCCTGGTGATTCTCCAACACTTTATGTATCCAAATCAAGCTTCTTACAAAGTGATTCATCCTGGTTTGATTGGAACGACGAAGAAGCTGTCCTATTCCCAAACTGGGAAACTGGAATCACCTGATTAGAAAGTGGGATAACTTCTTCATCCCAACTCCTATGAGATTTATTCAACTTCCTGGTGATTCTCCAACACTTTATGTATCCAAATCAAGCTTCTTACAAAGTGATTCATCCTGGTTTGATTGGAACGACGAAGAAGCTGTCCTATTCCCAAACTGGGAAACTGGAATCACCTGATTAGAAAGTGGGATAACTTCTTCATCCCAACTCCTATGAGATTTATTCAACTTCCTGGTGATTCTCCACCATTTTATGTATCCAAATCAAGCTTCTTACAAAGTGATTCATCCTGGTTTGATTGGAACGACGAAGAAGCTGTCCTATTCCCAAACTGGAAAACTGGAATCACCTGATTTAAAAGTGGGATAACTCATTCATCCCAACTCCTATGAGATTAATTCAACTTCCTGGTGATTCTCCAACACTTTATGTATCCAAATCAAGCTTCTTACAAAGTGATTCATCCTGGTTTGATTGGAACGACGAAGAAGCTGTCCTATTCCCAAACTGGGAAACTGGAATCACCTGATTTGAAAGTGGGATAACTTCTTCATCCCAACTCCTATGAGATTTATTCAACTTCCTGGTGATTCTCCAACACTTTATGTATCCAAATCAAGCTTCTTACAAAGTGATTCATCCTGGTTTGATTGGAACGACGAAGAAGCTGTCCTATTCCCAAACTGGGAAACTGG
Source organism: Brassica napus (assembly GCF_020379485.1). NCBI lineage: Eukaryota > Viridiplantae > Streptophyta > Magnoliopsida > Brassicales > Brassicaceae > Brassica > Brassica napus. The sequence goes on along the minus strand of NW_026015468.1, from coordinate 23,961 downwards.
AATCACCTGATTAGAAAGTGGGATAACTTCTTCATCCCAACTCCTATGAGATTTATTCAACTTCCTGGTGATTCTCCAACACTTTATGTATCCAAATCAAGCTTCTTACAAAGTGATTCATCCTGGTTTGATTGGAACGAAGAAGAAGCTGTCCTATTCCCAAACTGGGAAACTGGAATCACCTGATTAGAAAGTGGGATAACTTCTTCATCCCAACTCCTATGAGATTTATTCAACTTCCTGGTGATTCTCCAACACTTTATGTATCCAAATCAAGCTTCTTACAAAGTGATTCATCCTGGTTTGATTGGAACGACGGAGAAGCTGTCCTATTCCCAAACTGGGAAACTGGAATCACCTGATTAGAAAGTGGGATAACTTCTTCATCCCAACTCCTATGAGATTTATTCAACTTCCTGGTGATTCTCCAACACTTTATGTATCCAAATCAAGCTTCTTACAAAGTGATTCATCCTGGTTTGATTGGAACGACGAAGAAGCTGTCCTATTCCCAAACTGGGAAACTGGAATCACCTGATTAGAAAGTGGGATAACTTCTTCATCCCAACTCCTATGAGATTTATTCAACTTCCTGGTGATTCTCCAACACTTTATGTATCCAAATCAAGCTTCTTACAAAGTGATTCATCCTGGTTTGATTGGAACGACGAAGAAGCTGTCCTATTCCCAAACTGGGAAACTGGAATCACCTGATTAGAAAGTGGGATAACTTCTTCATCCCAACTCCTATGAGATTTATTCAACTTCCTGGTGATTCTCCAACACTTTATGTATCCAAATCAAGCTTCTTACAAAGTGATTCATCCTGGTTTGATTGGAACGACGAAGAAGCTGTCCTATTCCCAAACTGGGAAACTGGAATCACCTGATTAGAAAGTGGGATAACTTCTTCATCCCAACTCCTATGAGATTTATTCAACTTCCTGGTGATTCTCCACCACTTTATGTATCCAAATCAAGCTTCTTACAAAGTGATTCATCCTGGTTTGATTGGAACGACGAAGAAGCTGTCCTATTCCCAAACTGGAAAACTGGAATCACCTGATTTGAAAGTGGGATAACTCATTCATCCCAACTCCTATGAGATTAATTCAACTTCCTGGTGATTCTCCAACACTTTATGTATCCAAATCAAGCTTCTTACAAAGTGATTCATCCTGGTTTGATTGGAACGACGAAGAAGCTGTCCTATTCCCAAACTGGGAAACTGGAATCACCTGATTTGAAAGTGGGATAACTTCTTCATCCCAACTCCTATGAGATTTATTCAACTTCCTGGTGATTCTCCAACACTTTATGTATCCAAATCAAGCTTCTTACAAAGTGATTCATCCTGGTTTGATTGGAACGACGAAGAAGCTGTCATATTCCCAAACTGGGAAACTGGAATCACCTGATTAGAAAGTGGGATAACTTCTTCATCCCAACTCCTATGAGATTTATTCAACTTCCTGGTGATTCTCCAACACTTTATGTATCCAAATCAAGCTTCTTACAAAGTGATTCATCCTGGTTTGATTGGAACGACGAAGAAGCTGTCCTATTCCCAAACTGGGAAACTGGAATCACCTGATTAGAAAGTGGGATAACTTCTTCATCCCAACTCCTATGAGATTTATTCAACTTCCTGATGTGATTCTCCACCATTTTATGTATCCAAATCAAGCTTCTTACAAAGTGATTCATCCTGGTTTGATTGGAACGACGAAGAAGCTGTTCTATTCCCAAACTGAGAAACTGGAATCACCTGATTAGAAAGTGGGATAACTTCTTCATCCCAACTCCTATGAGATTTATTCAACTTCCTGGTGTTTCTCCACCATTTTATGTATCCAAATCAAGCTTCTTACAAAGTGATTCATCCTGGTTTGATTGGAACGACGAAGAAGCTGTCCTATTCCCAAACTGGGAAACTGGAATCACCTGATTAGAAAGTGGGATAACTTCTTCATCCCAACTCCTATGAGATTTATTCAACTTCCTGGTGATTCTCCAACACTTTATGTATCCAAATCAAGCTTCTTACAAAGTGATTCATCCTGGTTTGATTGGAACGACGAAGAAGCTGTCCTATTCCCAAACTGGGAAACTGGAATCACCTGATTAGAAAGTGGGATAACTTCTTCATCCCAACTCCTATGAGATTTATTCAACTTCCTGGTGATTCTCCAACACTTTATGTATCCAAATCAAGCTTCTTACAAAGTGATTCATCCTGGTTTGATTGGAACGACGAAGAAGCTGTCCTATTCCCAAACTGGGAAACTGGAATCACCTGATTAGAAAGTGGGATAACTTCTTCATCCCAACTCCTATGAGATTAATTCAACTTCCTGGTGATTCTCCAACACTTTATGTATCCAAATCAAGCTTCTTACAAAGTGATTCATCCTGGTTTGATTGGAACGACGAAGAAGCTGTCCTATTCCCAAACTGGAAAACTGGAATCACCTGATTTGAAAGTGGGATAACTCATTCATCCCAACTCCTATGAGATTAATTCAACTTCCTGGTGATTCTCCAACACTTTATGTATCCAAATCAAGCTTCTTACAAAGTGATTCATCCTGGTTTGATTGGAACGACGAAGAAGCTTTTCTATTCCCAAACTGGGAAACTGGAATCACCTGATTTGAAAGTGGGATAACTTCTTCATCCCAACTCCTATGAGATTTATTCAACATCCTGGTGATTCTCCAACACTTTATGTATCCAAATGATATGATCATGGACCAGCCAGCTGATGGAGATAGAGATGGCGAGTTTAGAGATGAACCAGCTGAAGAAGATGAGGTCTTAACCATTCCTAAAGGTCCCATGACTCGAGCCAGAGCTAGGAAACTCAAAGAAGCTATTGGAGGACTAATCAGGAAGTCCTTGGAGCAAGAAGAATGTCTTGGAGGAAGCTTGATACTTCAAGATACGCTTATCACCATTCAAGCCATCTTACCATCAAGTTGAGTATCATCTAGGCTAGCAAGCTATGTGTGCTCTTTTCCTATCATTGTTTTTGTCCCATTGGGTTTTGCAATGATAGGTTTTTAACGAGGCCATAGTCTTGCTATCTTATCACCTAGTTGATACTCTCGGACCAAACCACATGAAGAACCTTATGCTATCTTTATTTCTAAGTATTTATGTCTTTCATTTTCGAAAACTCTATCTAAGTTGTGTCTTTACTTCTACATTAATTGGAGGAGCCTGTTCCTTTAATTTCGAAATGCTTGGAGCCTGTTCCAAGCCTTTCACTATATATATGTGTAACTCGGCAACCCTAGCATCTATCAAGTTTTCTTTCATTTAAACCTTTGTGTTTTCTTCTCCCTTGCTTTCACGAGTTAAGAGAGTGTCTGGTGTGTAGTATCCAGTCTGTTGGTGTGTAATATCCAACGCCCAAGGGCTTTAGAAAGGTGTGTCATATCCGATCTAAGTCTAGGAGTATCAAGGAGCCTTTCCGCAGCCTCTTGTGTCACCATTCGATCCACAGCCTTGATAAACTTGAGTCTTTGATTCGTTTATGCAAGGATCTATCCAAACCATCCAGAGAAGGGTCCTAGGATCTCATTAAGTGGTATCAGAGCACTCTGGAAGGGGAGTTTCGATTTCTCTTTTGCGATTTCTTAAGATCTACTCTTTGTCGATTCATATTTTTGATCAATCGGTTCTTGTGTGTTTATTCTCACTTGATCTGCTTGTTTCATTATCAGGATTGCTAGATCTGATTGTTTCGTGTCTCATACTGATAGATCTAAGAATTTCGATCAAGTTTTGAACAAAACCTTTTCACATTCTTGTCGATTACGTTATCGTTTTGCTTGATCCGAAAGTTTCTTGTGATTGTGTGACTCGATCTGTTGTTAGAATCATAGATCAGGATTTGATTACCTCATTTCATCATCTGTTGAATCTGATCTGTTATTGTTTCAATTTCGAAAAGATAGAATTCAAATCGTCGCGTGTTGATCAAGTATCTTCATTTGCCGCTTTGTTTGAATACTTTGTTTCCTTATTTGAATCTTGAGTTCTGAATTCTTTTGAACTACTTACTGGTTCAAGTTTTTCGTGTATCAGGAAGCAATGGGGTCTGAGGAGGATGATGAAACCTTTGTGCGAAGGAATAGATTGCTGCAAGAAGCAATCACCAAACAAGTGATGGAAGCGATGGTGAAGTTACTGGAAGAGAAGTATGATCAGAGACCGCATGATGGGCAAGGACAAGCATCTGGTTCAAGACATGAGCAAAGAAGAAACAGACAAGGTCAGCGTGAGCATGCTGGATCAGAAGAGACTGATAACTTCTATGAGAGAAGTAGCCATAGCTCCGGTTCAAGACGTAGCAGTAGAAGATCTCGACGTGATCATGAGGGCCGGAGGCATAGACGCAATGAGCTATCAGGATTAAAGCTTAAGATCCCTCCTTTCCATGGTAAAGCTGATCCAGATGCCTATCTTGAGTGGGAGAAGAAGATCGAACTCGTTTTCAACTGTCAGCATTACTCAGAGACTAAGAAGATTCAAGTAGCTGCTACCGAGTTCAATGATTATGCATTGAGCTGGTGGGATCAGTTGGTCACAAACAAGAGGCGCAATGGTGAATTCCCCATTGAAACATGGGCAGAGATGAAAGCTGTGATGCGCAAGAGGTTTGTACCAAGTCATTATCACCGTGATCTTCATCAAAAGCTGAGACTGCTCACACAAGGATCAAAGTCTGTAGAGGAATACTTTCAAGAGATGGAGTTGCTTATGCTAAGAGCTTGTGTATCTGAGGACAGTGAAGCTACCATGGCACGATTTCTTGGTGGACTCAACCGTGAGATACAAGATAGAGTGGAGATGCAACACTACTTGGAGATAGAGGAGATGCTACACAAAGCTATCTTGGTGGAACAGCAAGTTAAGAGAAGAAGTTATGCGCGTGGCAGCTATGGTTCCAATAGATACCAGACCTCTAAGGAAGATAAACCGAGCTATCAAAAGGAGAGCAAGCCACAGCCAAAAGAAGAATCCAAGTCTAGTAGCATCTACAACAAAGATAAGGGTAAAGTGGAAGCTACAAGCTCGCGTGCAAGAGATGTGAAGTGCTTTAAGTGCCAAGGGCGTGGGCACTATGCTAATGAGTGTACTAACAAGAGAGTTATGATTCTTCTGGAGAATGGAGAGTTTGAATCTGAAGATGAGAAACTAAGGACTGATCAAGAACTATCAGAAGTTGAGCATGAGGAGGAACCAGTTCAAGGTAGACTTTTGGTTGCAAGAAGAACTCTCAGTTTGCAAAACAAAACAGAGGAGCAAGAACAAAGAGAGAACTTGTTCTACACACGTTGTCTGGTGCAAGGAAAGGTCTGCAGCCTGATCATCGACGGTGGAAGCTGTGTTAATGTTGCTAGCGAGACAATGGTGAAGAAGCTTGGTTTGAAAGCTCAAAAGCATCCTAAACCTTACCGGCTGCAATGGCTTAATGAAGAGGGCGAGATGAGGGTATCTACTCAGGTCTCTATACCCTTGACCATTGGGAGGTATGAAGATGACATTCTCTGTGATGTGATACCCATGGAAGCCAGCCACATACTACTGGGAAGGCCTTGGCAATTTGATAGGCGTGTCATCCATGATGGCTTCACCAACAAACATTCTTTTGAGTTCAACGGCAAGCGAACTGTCTTGGTACCTCTAACTCCTAAAGAAGTGCATGAAGATCAGCTTCAGCTTCAGAAAAAGAAAGAGGTTGATCTCAAACCAGATAAGCAACACAACTTCTATGCTAAAGCTAGTGAAATCAAAAGATCTCTTTATTCTCATCAATCGGTTCTCTTATTTATCTTTAAAGAATCTCTTTTGTCTCTAACTGATTGTACACCGGTGTATCCGAGTGAGATGTCAGCTCTTTTACAGGAATACCAGGATGTATTTCCAGAAGATAATCCCATAGGATTGCCACCTATTCGAGGGATTGAGCATCAGATTGATTTTGTACCAGGAGCTACTCTTCCCAACAGACCAGCATACAGAACTAATCCTGTGGAAACCAAGGAGCTACAAAGGCAGGTTGAGGAACTGATGGAGAAAGGCCATATCCGTGAAAGTATGAGCCCATGTGCTGTGCCTGTGCTCCTTGTTCCAAAGAAAGATGGGAGCTGGCGTATGTGTGTTGATTGTAGAGCAATCAACAACATAACAGTGAAGTATCGCCACCCTATTCCTAGATTAGATGATATGCTTGATGAGTTGCATGGTTCTAGTGTCTTTTCTAAGATAGATTTGAAGAGTGGATATCATCAAATAAGAATGAAAGAGGGAGATGAGTGGAAAACAGCCTTTAAGACTAAGCATGGGTTGTATGAGTGGTTAGTCATGCCTTTTGGATTAACCAATGCTCCTAGCACTTTTATGAGATTGATGAATCATGTGCTTAGATCTTTCATAGGTTTGTTTGTGGTAGTATACTTTGATGATATCCTTGTTTACAGTAAGAACCTAGGAGAGCATATAGATCATCTTAAGTCTGTTCTTGATGTGTTGAGAAAAGAAAAACTGTTTGCTAACCTTAAGAAATGCACTTTTTGTACGGATAACTTGGTCTTCCTAGGCTTTGTTGTGAGTGCAGATGGAGTAAAGGTGGATCAGGAGAAGGTGAGAGCAATTCAAGAATGGCCAATTCCAAAGACTATAAGTGAAGTAAGGAGCTTTCACGGCCTTGCTGGCTTCTACCGACGGTTTGTGAAAGACTTTAGCACCATAGCAGCCCCATTGACTGAGGTGATCAAGAAAGAAGTTGGATTCAAATGGGGAGAAGCACAAGAACTTGCCTTTCAATGCCTAAAAGAGAAGCTTACTAATGCCCCTCTTCTTATACTTCCTGATTTCAATAAAACTTTTGAAATTGAATGTGATGCCTCAGGAATTGGAATTGGTGCTGTTCTTATGCAGGAGAAGAGACCCATAGCTTATTTCAGTGAGAAGCTTGGAGGCGCCACTCTCAACTATGCAACTTATGATAAGGAATTGTATGCCTTGGTGAGAGCTTTGCAGACTTGGCAGCATTACTTGTGGCCCAAGGAGTTTGTGATACACACGGATCATGAGTCTCTCAAGTACTTGAAAGGACAGAACAAGCTCAGCAAAAGACACGCAAGGTGGGTTGAGTTCATTGAGACATTTCCTTATGTCATCAAGTACAAACAAGGTAAAGAAAACATAGTTGCTGATGCACTATCTCGAAGGTATGTTCTCTTAAACACTCTTGATGCTAAGTTGTTAGGTTTTGAGCAGATTAAAGAGATGTATGAATCTGATCCAGATTTTAAAGAAGCTTATAACTCTTGTGAGAAATTTGCTGCTGGACATTATTTTAGACATGATGGATTCCTCTTTTATGATAATAGACTGTGTGTGCCTAATTGCTCTTTGAGAGATTTGTTTGTTAGGGAATCACATGGAGGAAGTCTCATGGGTCACTTTGGTATTGCAAAGACTCTTAAAACCTTGCAGGATCATTTCTTTTGGCCTCGGATGAAAAGTGATGTGGAGAAACTATGTGAGAGATGTGCAACTTGCAAGCAAGCTAAGTCTAAGGTTCAGTCTCACGGTTTGTATACTCCTCTCCCTATTCCTTATCATCCTTGGAATGACATATCTATGGATTTCATTGTTGGATTGCCTAGAACTAGGACTGGGAAGGATTCTATCTTTGTTGTTGTTGACAGGTTCTCAAAAATGGCACATTTCATAGCATGTCATAAAACTGATGATGCATTGCATGTAGCTAACCTGTTCTTTAAGGAGATTGTGCGTTTACATGGTATGCCTAGGACCATAGTTTCTGATAGGGATACTAAGTTTCTTAGTTATTTTTGGAAAACTCTTTGGTCTAAGCTAGGCACTAAGTTGTTGTTCTCCACTACTTGTCATCCGCAAACTGATGGACAGACTGAAGTAGTTAATAGAACTCTAGGAACACTCTTGCGTGCATTCATTAAAAAGAATCTGAAATCTTGGGAAGATTATCTGCCACATTGTGAATTTGCATATAATCATGCTGTGCATTCTGCTTCTAAGTTTTCACCCTTTGAAATTGTTTATGGGTTCAATCCCACCTCTCCTTTGGATTTAATCCCTTTACCTGAGTGTGAAAGGGTCAGTTTGGATGGCAAAAAGAAGGCAGAGATGGTGAAACAACTTCACGAGCAAGCTAGGCTCAACATTGAAGAGAAAACTAAGCAGTATGTCAAGCATGCCAACAAAGGAAGGCGTGAGATGGTCTTTAAGGAGGGTGATAAAGTTTGGGTTCATTTGAGAAAAGAGAGGTTTCCTAATGAGAGGAAGTCAAAGCTTATGCCAAGAATTGATGGACCTTTTGAGATCACAAGGAAGATCAGCAACAATGCCTACAAGATTGATCTCCAAGATAAGTATGATGTGAGTAATAGCTTCAATGTTACTGACTTGATCCCTTTTATTGCAGATGAACCTGATTTGAGGTCAAATCCTTTTCAAGAGGGAGGGGATGATATGATCATGGACCAGCCAGCTGATGGAGATAGAGATGGCGAGTTTAGAGATGAACCAGCTGAAGAAGATGAGGTCTTAACCATTCCTAAAGGTCCCATGACTCGAGCCAGAGCTAGGAAACTCAAAGAAGCTATTGGAGGACTAATCAGGAAGTCCTTGGAGCAAGAAGAATGTCTTGGAGGAAGCTTGATACTTCAAGATACGCTTATCACCATTCAAGCCATCTTACCATCAAGTTGAGTATCATCTAGGCTAGCAAGCTATGTGTGCTCTTTTCCTATCATTGTTTTTGTCCCATTGGGTTTTGCAATGATAGGTTTTTAACGAGGCCATAGTCTTGCTATCTTATCACCTAGTTGATACTCTCGGACCAAACCACATGAAGAACCTTATGCTATCTTTATTTCTAAGTATTTATGTCTTTCATTTTCGAAAACTCTATCTAAGTTGTGTCTTTACTTCTACATTAATTGGAGGAGCCTGTTCCTTTAATTTCGAAATGCTTGGAGCCTGTTCCAAGCCTTTCACTATATATATGTGTAACTCGGCAACCCTAGCATCTATCAAGTTTTCTTTCATTTAAACCTTTGTGTTTTCTTCTCCCTTGCTTTCACGAGTTAAGAGAGTGTCTGGTGTGTAGTATCCAGTCTGTTGGTGTGTAATATCCAACGCCCAAGGGCTTTAGAAAGGTGTGTCATATCCGATCTAAGTCTAGGAGTATCAAGGAGCCTTTCCGCAGCCTCTTGTGTCACCATTCGATCCACAGCCTTGATAAACTTGAGTCTTTGATTCGTTTATGCAAGGATCTATCCAAACCATCCAGAGAAGGGTCCTAGGATCTCATTACCAAATCAAGCTTCTTACAAAGTGATTCATCCTGGTTCGATTGGAACGACGGAGAAGTTGTCCTATTCCCAAACTGGGAAACTGGAATCACCTGATTAGAAAGTGGGATAACTTCTTCATCCCAACTCTTATGAGATTTATTCAACTTCCTGGTGATTCTCCAACACTTTATGTATCCAAATCAAGCTTCTTACAAAGTGATTCATCCTGGTTTGATGGGAACGACGAAGAAGCTGTCCTATTCCCAAACTGGGAAACTGGAATCACCTGATTAGAAAGCGGGATAACTTCTTCATCCCAACTCCTATGAGATTTATTCAACTTCCTGGTTAATGAGATCCTAGGACCCTTCTCTGGATGGTTTGGATAGATCCTTGCATAAACGAATCAAAGACTCAAGTTTATCAAGGCTGTGGATCGAATGGTGACACAAGAGGCTGCGGAAAGGCTCCTTGATACTCCTAGACTTAGATCGGATATGACACACCTTTCTAAAGCCCTTGGGCGTTGGATATTACACACCAACAGACTGGATACTACACACCAGACACTCTCTTAACTCGTGAAAGCAAGGGAGAAGAAAACACAAAGGTTTAAATGAAAGAAAACTTGATAGATGCTAGGGTTGCCGAGTTACACATATATATAGTGAAAGGCTTGGAACAGGCTCCAAGCATTTCGAAATTAAAGGAACAGGCTCCTCCAATTAATGTAGAAGTAAAGACACAACTTAGATAGAGTTTTCGAAAATGAAAGACATAAATACTTAGAAATAAAGATAGCATAAGGTTCTTCATGTGGTTTGGTCCGAGAGTATCAACTAGGTGATAAGATAGCAAGACTATGGCCTCGTTAAAAACCTATCATTGCAAAACCCAATGGGACAAAAACAATGATAGGAAAAGAGCACACATAGCTTGCTAGCCTAGATGATACTCAACTTGATGGTAAGATGGCTTGAATGGTGATAAGCGTATCTTGAAGTATCAAGCTTCCTCCAAGACATTCTTCTTGCTCCAAGGACTTCCTGATTAGTCCTCCAATAGCTTCTTTGAGTTTCCTAGCTCTGGCTCGAGTCATGGGACCTTTAGGAATGGTTAAGACCTCATCTTCTTCAGCTGGTTCATCTCTAAACTCGCCATCTCTATCTCCATCAGCTGGCTGGTCCATGATCATATCATCCCCTCCCTCTTGAAAAGGATTTGACCTCAAATCAGGTTCATCTGCAATAAAAGGGATCAAGTCAGTAACATTGAAGCTATTACTCACATCATACTTATCTTGGAGATCAATCTTGTAGGCATTGTTGCTGATCTTCCTTGTGATCTCAAAAGGTCCATCAATTCTTGGCATAAGCTTTGACTTCCTCTCATTAGGAAACCTCTCTTTTCTCAAATGAACCCAAACTTTATCACCCTCCTTAAAGACCATCTCACGCCTTCCTTTGTTGGCATGCTTGACATACTGCTTAGTTTTCTCTTCAATGTTGAGCCTAGCTTGCTCGTGAAGTTGTTTCACCATCTCTGCCTTCTTTTTGCCATCCAAACTGACCCTTTCACACTCAGGTAAAGGGATTAAATCCAAAGGAGAGGTGGGATTGAACCCATAAACAATTTCAAAGGGTGAAAACTTAGAAGCAGAATGCACAGCATGATTATATGCAAATTCACAATGTGGCAGATAATCTTCCCAAGATTTCAGATTCTTTTTAATGAATGCACGCAAGAGTGTTCCTAGAGTTCTATTAACTACTTCAGTCTGTCCATCAGTTTGCGGATGACAAGTAGTGGAGAACAACAACTTAGTGCCTAGCTTAGACCAAAGAGTTTTCCAAAAATAACTAAGAAACTTAGTATCCCTATCAGAAACTATGGTCCTAGGCATACCATGTAAACGCACAATCTCCTTAAAGAACAGGTTAGCTACATGCAATGCATCATCAGTTTTATGACATGCTATGAAATGTGCCATTTTTGAGAACCTGTCAACAACAACAAAGATAGAATCCTTCCCAGTCCTAGTTCTAGGCAATCCAACAATGAAATCCATAGATATGTCATTCCAAGGATGATAAGGAATAGGGAGAGGAGTATACAAACCGTGAGACTGAACCTTAGACTTAGCTTGCTTGCAAGTTGCACATCTCTCACATAGTTTCTCCACATCACTTTTCATCCGAGGCCAAAAGAAATGATCCTGCAAGGTTTTAAGAGTCTTTGCAATACCAAAGTGACCCATGAGACTTCCTCCATGTGATTCCCTAACAAACAAATCTCTCAAAGAGCAATTAGGCACACACAGTCTATTATCATAAAAGAGGAATCCATCATGTCTAAAATAATGTCCAGCAGCAAATTTCTCACAAGAGTTATAAGCTTCTTTAAAATCTGGATCAGATTCATACATCTCTTTAATCTGCTCAAAACCTAACAACTTAGCATCAAGAGTGTTTAAGAGAACATACCTTCGAGATAGTGCATCAGCAACTATGTTTTCTTTACCTTGTTTGTACTTGATGACATAAGGAAATGTCTCAATGAACTCAACCCACCTTGCGTGTCTTTTGCTGAGCTTGTTCTGTCCTTTCAAGTACTTGAGAGACTCATGATCCGTGTGTATCACAAACTCCTTGGGCCACAAGTAATGCTGCCAAGTCTGCAAAGCTCTCACCAAGGCATACAATTCCTTATCATAAGTTGCATAGTTGAGAGTGGCGCCTCCAAGCTTCTCACTGAAATAAGCTATGGGTCTCTTCTCCTGCATAAGAACAGCACCAATTCCAATTCCTGAGGCATCACATTCAATTTCAAAAGTTTTATTGAAATCAGGAAGTATAAGAAGAGGGGCATTAGTAAGCTTCTCTTTTAGGCATTGAAAGGCAAGTTCTTGTGCTTCTCCCCATTTGAATCCAACTTCTTTCTTGATCACCTCAGTCAATGGGGCTGCTATGGTGCTAAAGTCTTTCACAAACCGTCGGTAGAAGCCAGCAAGGCCGTGAAAGCTCCTTACTTCACTTATAGTCTTTGGAATTGGCCATTCTTGAATTGCTCTCACCTTCTCCTGATCCACCTTTACTCCATCTGCACTCACAACAAAGCCTAGGAAGACCAAGTTATCCGTACAAAAAGTGCATTTCTTAAGGTTAGCAAACAGTTTTTCTTTTCTCAACACATCAAGAACAGACTTAAGATGATCTATATGCTCTCCTAGGTTCTTACTGTAAACAAGGATATCATCAAAGTATACTACCACAAACAAACCTATGAAAGATCTAAGCACATGATTCATCAATCTCATAAAAGTGCTAGGAGCATTGGTTAATCCAAAAGGCATGACTAACCACTCATACAACCCATGCTTAGTCTTAAAGGCTGTTTTCCACTCATCTCCCTCTTTCATTCTTATTTGATGATATCCACTCTTCAAATCTATCTTAGAAAAGACACTAGAACCATGCAACTCATCAAGCATATCATCTAATCTAGGAATAGGGTGGCGATACTTCACTGTTATGTTGTTGATTGCTCTACAATCAACACACATACGCCAGCTCCCATCTTTCTTTGGAACAAGGAGCACAGGCACAGCACATGGGCTCATACTTTCACGGATATGGCCTTTCTCCATCAGTTCCTCAACCTGCCTTTGTAGCTCCTTGGTTTCCACAGGATTAGTTCTGTATGCTGGTCTGTTGGGAAGAGTAGCTCCTGGTACAAAATCAATCTGATGCTCAATCCCTCGAATAGGTGGCAATCCTATGGGATTATCTTCTGGAAATACATCCTGGTATTCCTGTAAAAGAGCTGACATCTCACTCGGATACACCGGTGTACAATCAGTTAGAGACAAAAGAGATTCTTTAAAGATAAATAAGAGAACCGATTGATGAGAATAAAGAGATCTTTTGATTTCACTAGCTTTAGCATAGAAGTTGTGTTGCTTATCTGGTTTGAGATCAACCTCTTTCTTTTTCTGAAGCTGAAGCTGATCTTCATGCACTTCTTTAGGAGTTAGAGGTACCAAGACAGTTCGCTTGCCGTTGAACTCAAAAGAATGTTTGTTGGTGAAGCCATCATGGATGACACGCCTATCAAATTGCCAAGGCCTTCCCAGTAGTATGTGGCTGGCTTCCATGGGTATCACATCACAGAGAATGTCATCTTCATACCTCCCAATGGTCAAGGGTATAGAGACCTGAGTAGATACCCTCATCTCGCCCTCTTCATTAAGCCATTGCAGCCGGTAAGGTTTAGGATGCTTTTGAGCTTTCAAACCAAGCTTCTTCACCATTGTCTCGCTAGCAACATTAACACAGCTTCCACCGTCGATGATCAGGCTGCAGACCTTTCCTTGCACCAGACAACGTGTGTAGAACAAGTTCTCTCTTTGTTCTTGCTCCTCTGTTTTGTTTTGCAAACTGAGAGTTCTTCTTGCAACCAAAAGTCTACCTTGAACTGGTTCCTCCTCATGCTCAACTTCTGATAGTTCTTGATCAGTCCTTAGTTTCTCATCTTCAGATTCAAACTCTCCATTCTCCAGAAGAATCATAACTCTCTTGTTAGTACACTCATTAGCATAGTGCCCACGCCCTTGGCACTTAAAGCACTTCACATCTCTTGCACGCGAGCTTGTAGCTTCCACTTTACCCTTATCTTTGTTGTAGATGCTACTAGACTTGGATTCTTCTTTTGGCTGTGGCTTGCTCTCCTTTTGATAGCTCGGTTTATCTTCCTTAGAGGTCTGGTATCTATTGGAACCATAGCTGCCACGCGCATAACTTCTTCTCTTAACTTGCTGTTCCACCAAGATAGCTTTGTGTAGCATCTCCTCTATCTCCAAGTAGTGTTGCATCTCCACTCTATCTTGTATCTCACGGTTGAGTCCACCAAGAAATCGTGCCATGGTAGCTTCACTGTCCTCAGATACACAAGCTCTTAGCATAAGCAACTCCATCTCTTGAAAGTATTCCTCTACAGACTTTGATCCTTGTGTGAGCAGTCTCAGCTTTTGATGAAGATCACGGTGATAATGACTTGGTACAAACCTCTTGCGCATCACAGCTTTCATCTCTGCCCATGTTTCAATGGGGAATTCACCATTGCGCCTCTTGTTTGTGACCAACTGATCCCACCAGCTCAATGCATAATCATTGAACTCGGTAGCAGCTACTTGAATCTTCTTAGTCTCTGAGTAATGCTGACAGTTGAAAACGAGTTCGATCTTCTTCTCCCACTCAAGATAGGCATCTGGATCAGCTTTACCATGGAAAGGAGGGATCTTAAGCTTTAATCCTGATAGCTCATTGCGTCTATGCCTCCGGCCCTCATGATCACGTCGAGATCTTCTACTGCTACGTCTTGAACCGGAGCTATGGCTACTTCTCTCATAGAAGTTATCAGTCTCTTCTGATCCAGCATGCTCACGCTGACCTTGTCTGTTTCTTCTTTGCTCATGTCTTGAACCAGATGCTTGTCCTTGCCCATCATGCGGTCTCTGATCATACTTCTCTTCCAGTAACTTCACCATCGCTTCCATCACTTGTTTGGTGATTGCTTCTTGCAGCAATCTATTCCTTCGCACAAAGGTTTCATCATCCTCCTCAGACCCCATTGCTTCCTGATACACGAAAAACTTGAACCAGTAAGTAGTTCAAAAGAATTCAGAACTCAAGATTCAAATAAGGAAACAAAGTATTCAAACAAAGCGGCAAATGAAGATACTTGATCAACACGCGACGATTTGAATTCTATCTTTTCGAAATTGAAACAATAACAGATCAGATTCAACAGATGATGAAATGAGGTAATCAAATCCTGATCTATGATTCTAACAACAGATCGAGTCACACAATCACAAGAAACTTTCGGATCAAGCAAAACGATAACGTAATCGACAAGAATGTGAAAAGGTTTTGTTCAAAACTTGATCGAAATTCTTAGATCTATCAGTATGAGACACGAAACAATCAGATCTAGCAATCCTGATAATGAAACAAGCAGATCAAGTGAGAATAAACACACAAGAACCGATTGATCAAAAATATGAATCGACAAAGAGTAGATCTTAAGAAATCGCAAAAGAGAAATCGAAACTCCCCTTCCAGAGTGCTCTGATACCACTTAATGAGATCCTAGGACCCTTCTCTGGATGGTTTGGATAGATCCTTGCATAAACGAATCAAAGACTCAAGTTTATCAAGGCTGTGGATCGAATGGTGACACAAGAGGCTGCGGAAAGGCTCCTTGATACTCCTAGACTTAGATCGGATATGACACACCTTTCTAAAGCCCTTGGGCGTTGGATATTACACACCAACAGACTGGATACTACACACCAGACACTCTCTTAACTCGTGAAAGCAAGGGAGAAGAAAACACAAAGGTTTAAATGAAAGAAAACTTGATAGATGCTAGGGTTGCCGAGTTACACATATATATAGTGAAAGGCTTGGAACAGGCTCCAAGCATTTCGAAATTAAAGGAACAGGCTCCTCCAATTAATGTAGAAGTAAAGACACAACTTAGATAGAGTTTTCGAAAATGAAAGACATAAATACTTAGAAATAAAGATAGCATAAGGTTCTTCATGTGGTTTGGTCCGAGAGTATCAACTAGGTGATAAGATAGCAAGACTATGGCCTCGTTAAAAACCTATCATTGCAAAACCCAATGGGACAAAAACAATGATAGGAAAAGAGCACACATAGCTTGCTAGCCTAGATGATACTCAACTTGATGGTAAGATGGCTTGAATGGTGATAAGCGTATCTTGAAGTATCAAGCTTCCTCCAAGACATTCTTCTTGCTCCAAGGACTTCCTGATTAGTCCTCCAATAGCTTCTTTGAGTTTCCTAGCTCTGGCTCGAGTCATGGGACCTTTAGGAATGGTTAAGACCTCATCTTCTTCAGCTGGTTCATCTCTAAACTCGCCATCTCTATCTCCATCAGCTGGCTGGTCCATGATCATATCACTGGTGATTCTCCAACACTTTATGTATCCGAATCAAGCTTCTTACAAACTGATTCATCCTGGTTTGATTGGAACGACGAAGAAGCTGTCCTTCCCAAACTGGGAAACTGGAATCACCTGATTAGAAAGTGGGATAACTTCTTCACCCCAACTCCTATGAGATTTATTCAACTTCCTGGTGATTCTCCACCATTTTATGTATCCAAATCAAGCTTCTTACAAAGTGATTCATCCTGGTTTGATTGGAACGACGAAGAAGCTGTCCTATTCCCAAACTGGAAAACTAGAATCACCTGATTTAAAAGTGGGATAACTCATTCATCCCAAAACCTATGAGATTTATTCAACTTCCTGGTGATTCTCCAACACTTTATGTATCCAAATCAAGCTTCTTACAAAGTGATTCATCCTGGTTTGATTGGAACGACGAAGAAGCTGTCCTATTCCCAAACTGGGAAACTGGAATCACCTGATTTGAAAGTGGGATAACTTCTTCATCCCAACTCCTATGAGATTTATTCAACTTCCTGGTGATTCTCCAACACTTTATGTATCCAAATCAAGCTTCTTACAAAGTGATTCATCCTGGTTCGATTGGAACGACGGAGAAGCTGTCCTATTCCCAAACTGGGAAACTGGAATCACCTGATTAGAAAGTGGGATAACTTCTTCATCCCAACTCCTATGAGATTTATTCAACTTCCTGGTGATTCTCCAACACTTTATGTATCCAAATCAAGCTTCTTACAAAGTGATTCATCCTGGTTTGATTGGAACGAAGAAGAAGCTGTCCTATTCCCAAACTGGGAAACTGGAATCACCTGATTAGAAAGTGGGATAACTTCTTCATCCCAACTCCTATGAGATTTATTCAACTTCCTGGTGATTCTCCAACACTTTATGTATCCAAATCAAGCTTCTTACAAAGTGATTCATCCTGGTTCGATTGGAACGACGAGAAGTTGTCCTATTCCCAAACTGGGAAACTGGAATCACCTGATTAGAAAGTGGGATAACTTCTTCATCCCAACTCCTATGAGATTTATTCAACTTCCTGGTATTCTCCAACACTTTATGTATCCAAATCAAGCTTCTTACAAAGTGATTCATCCTGGTTTGATTGGAACGACGAAGAAGCTGTCCTATTCCCAAACTGGGAAACTGGAATCACCTGATTAGAAAGTGGGATAACTTCTTCATCCCAACTCCTATGAGATTTATTCAACTTCCTGGTGATTCTCCACCACTTTATGTATCCAAATCAAGCTTCTTACAAAGTGATTCATCCTGGTTTGATTGGAACGACGAGAAGCTGTCCTATTCCCAAACTGGGAAACTGGAATCACCTGATTAGAAAGTGGGATAACTTCTTCATCCCAACTCCTATGAGATTTATTCAACTTCCTGGTGATTCTCCAACACTTTATGTATCCAAATCAAGCTTCTTACAAAGTGATTCATCCTGGTTTGATTGGAACGACGAAGAAGCTGTCCTATTCCCAAACTGGGAAACTGGAATCACCTGATTAGAAAGTGGGATAACTTCTTCATCCCAACTCCTATGAGATTTATTCAACTTCCTGGTGATTCTCCCCTTTATGTATCCAAATCAAGCTTCTTACAAAGTGATTCATCCTGGTTTGATTGGAACGACGAAGAAGCTGTCCTATTCCCAAACTGGAAAACTGGAATCACCTGATTTGAAAGTGGGATAACTTCTTCATCCCAACTCCTATGAGATTTATTCAACTTCCTGGTGATTCTCCACCACTTTATGTATCCAAATCAAGCCTTACAAAGTGATTCATCCTGGTTTGATTGGAACGACGAAGAAGCTGTCCTATTCCCAAACTGGGAAACTGGAATCACCTGATTTGAAAGTGGGATAACTTCTTCATCCCAGCTCCTATGAGATTTATTCAACTTCCTGGTGATTCTCCACACTTTATGTATCCAAATCAAGCTTCTTACAAAGTGATTCATCCTGGTTTGATTGGAACGACGAAGAAGCTGTCATATTCCCAAACTGGGAAACTGGAATCACCTGATTAGAAGTGTGGGATAACTTCTTCATCCCAACTCCTATGAGATTTATTCAACTTCCTGGTGATTCTCCACCACTTTATGTATCCAAATCAAGCTTCTTACAAAGTGATTCATCCTGGTTTGATTGGAACGACGAAGAAGCTGTCCTATTCCCAAACTGGGAAACTGGAATCACCTGATTAGAAAGTGGGATAACTTCTTCATCCCAACTCCTATGAGATTTATTCAACTTCCTGGTGATTCTCCACACTTTATGTATCCAAATCAAGCTTCTTACAAAGTGATTCATCCTGGTTTGATTGGAACGACGAAGAAGCTGTCCTATTCCCAAACTGGGAAACTGGAATCACCTGATTAGAAAGTGGGATAACTTCTTCATCCCAACTCCTATGAGATTTATTCAACTTCCTGGTGATTCTCCACCACTTTATGTATCCAAATCAAGCTTCTTACAAAGTGATTCATCCTGGTTTGATTGGAACGACGAAGAAGCTGTCCTATTCCCAAACTGGGAAACTGGAATCACCTGATTAGAAAGTGGGATAACTTCTTCATCCCAACTCCTATGAGATTTATTCAACTTCCTGGTGATTCTCCAACACTTTATGTATCCAAATCAAGCTTCTTACAAAGTGATTCATCCTGGTTTGATTGGAAAGACGAAGAAGCTGTCCTATTCCCAAACTGGGAAAACTGGAATCACCTGATTAGAAAGTGGGATAGCTTCTTCATCCCAACTCCTATGAGATTTATTCAACTTCCTGGTGATTCTCCAACACTTTATGTATCCAAATCAAGCTTCTTACAAAGTGATTCATCCTGGTTTGATTGGAACGACGAAGAAGCTGTCCTATTCCCAAACTGGGAAACTGGAATCACCTGATTAGAAAGTGGGATAACTTCTTCATCCCAACTCCTATGAGATTTATTCAACTTCCTGGTGATTCTCCAACACTTTATGTATCCAAATCAAGCTTCTTACAAAGTGATTCATCCTGGTTTGATTGGAACGACGAAGAAGCTGTCCTATTCCCAAACTGGGAAACTGGAATCACCTGATTTGAAAGTGGGATAACTTCTTCATCCCAACTCCTATGAGATTTATTCAACTTCCTGGTGATTCTCCAACACTTTATGTATCCAAATCAAGCTTCTTACAAAGTGATTCATCCTGGTTTGATTGGAACGACGAAGAAGCTGTCCTATTCCCAAACTGGGAAACTGGAATCACCTGATTTGAAAGTGGGATAACTTCTTCATCCCAACTCCTATGAGATTTATTCAACTTCCTGGTGATTCTCCAACACTTTATGTATCCAAATCAAGCTTCTTACAAAGTGATTCATCCTGGTTTGATTGGAACGACGGAAGCTGTCCTATTCCCAAACTGGGAAACTGGAATCACCTGATTAGAAAGTGGGATAACTTCTTCATCCCAACTCTATGAGATTTATTCAACTTCCTGGTGATTCTCCAACACTTTATGTATCCAAATCAAGCTTCTTACAAAGTGATTCATCCTGGTTTGATTGGAACGACGAAGAAGCTGTCCTATTCCCAAACTGGGAAACTGGAATCACCTGATTAGAAAGTGGGATAACTTCTTCATCCCAACTCCTATGAGATTTATTCAACTTCCTGGTGATTCTCCAACACTTTATGTATCCAAATCAAGCTTCTTACAAAGTGATTCATCCTGGTTTGATTGGAACGACGAAGAAGCTGTCCTATTCCCAAACTGGGAAACTGGAATCACCTGATTAGAAAGTGGGATAACTTCTTCATCCCAACTCCTATGAGATTTATTCAACTTCCTGGTGATTCTCCACCACTTTATGTATCCAAATCAAGCTTCTTACAAAGTGATTCATCCTGGTTTGATTGGAACGACGAAGAAGCTGTCCTATTCCCAAACTGGGAAACTGGAATCACCTGATTTGAAAGTGGGATAACTTCTTCATCCAAACTCCTATGAGATTTATTCAACTTCCTGGTGATTCTCCAACACTTTATGTATCCAAATCAAGCTTCTTACAAAGTGATTCATCCTGGTTTGATTGGAACGACGAAGAAGCTGTCCTATTCCCAAACTGGGAAACTGGAATCACCTGATTTGAAAGTGGGATAACTTCTTCATCCCAACTCCTATGAGATTTATTCAACTTCCTGGTGATTCTCCAACACTTTATGTATCCAAATCAAGCTTCTTACAAAGTGATTCATCCTGGTTTGATTGGAACGACGAAGAAGCTGTCCTATTCCCAAACTGGGAAACTGGAATCACCTGATTAGAAAGTGGGATAACTTCTTCATCCCAACTCCTATGAGATTTATTCAACTTCCTGGTGATTCTCCACCACTTTATGTATCCAAATCAAGCTTCTTACAAAGTGATTCATCCTGGTTTGATTGGAACGACGAAGAAGCTGTCCTATTCCCAAACTGGGAAACTGGAATCACCTGATTAGAAAGTGGGATAACTTCTTCATCCCAACTCCTATGAGATTTATTCAACTTCCTGGTGATTCTCCACCACTTTATGTATCCAAATCAAGCTTCTTACAAAGTGATTCATCCTGGTTGATTGGAACGACGAAGAAGCTGTCCTATTCCCAAACTGGAAACTGGAATCACCTGATTAGAAAGTGGGATAACTTCTTCATCCCAACTCCTATGAGATTTATTCAACTTCCTGGTGATTCTCCAACACTTTATGTATCCAAATCAAGCTTCTTACAAAGTGATTCATCCTGGTTTGATTGGAACGAAGAAGAAGCTGTCCTATTCCCAAACTGGGAAACTGGAATCACCTGATTAGAAAGTGGGATAACTTCTTCATCCCAACTCCTATGAGATTTATTCAACTTCCTGGTGATTCTCCAACACTTTATGTATCCAAATCAAGCTTCTTACAAAGTGATTCATCCTGGTTTGATTGGAACGACGAAGAAGCTGTCCTATTCCCAAACTGGGAAACTGGAATCACCTGATTAGAAAGTGGGATAACTTCTTCATCCCAACTCCTATGAGATTTATTCAACTTCCTGGTGATTCTCCACCACTTTATGTATCCAAATCAAGCTTCTTACAAAGTGATTCATCCTGGTTTGATTGGAACGACGAAGAAGCTGTCCTATTCCCAAACTGGGAAACTGGAATCACCTGATTAGAAAGTGGGATAACTTCTTCATCCCAACTCCTATGAGATTTATTCAACTTCCTGGTGATTCTCCACCATTTATGTATCAAATCAAGCTTCTTACAAAGTGATTCATCCTGGTTTGATTGGAACGACGAAGAAGCTGTCCTATTCCCAAACTGGGAAACTGGAATCACCTGATTGAAAGTGGGATAACTTCTTCATCCCAACTCTATGAGATTTATTCAACTTCCTGGTGATTCTCCAACACTTTATGTATCCAAATCAAGCTTCTACAAAGTGATTCATCCTGTTTTGATTGGAACGACGAAGAAGCTGTCCTATTCCCAAACTGGGAAACTGGAATCACCTGATTAGAAAGTGGGATAACTTCTTCATCCCAACTCCTATGAGATTTATTCAACTTCCTGGTGATTCTCCACCACTTTATGTATCCAAATCAAGCTTCTTACAAAGTGATTCATCCTGGTTGATTGGAACGACGAGAGAAGGTCCTATTCCCAAACTGGGAAACTGGAATCACCTGATTAGAAAGTGGGATAACTTCTTCATCCCAACTCCTATGAGATTTATTCAACTTCCTGGTGATTTCCAACCATATGTATCCAAATCAAGCTTCTTACAAAGTGATTCATCCTGGTTTGATTGGAACGACGAAGAAGCTGTCCTATTCCCAAACTGGGAAACTGGAATCACCTGATTAGAAAGTGGGATAACTTCTTCATCCCAACTCCTATGAGATTATTCAACTTCCTGGTGATTCTCCACCATTTATGTATCCAAATCAAGCTTTTACAAAGTGATTCATCCTGGTTGATTGGAACGACGAAGAAGAAGCTGTCCTATTCCCAAACTGGGAAACTGGAATCACCTGATTTGAAAGTGGATAACTTCTTATCCCAACTCCTATGAGATTATTCAACTTCCTGGTGATTCTCCAACACTTTATGTATCCAATCAAGCTTCTTACAAAGTGATTCATCCTGGTTTGATTGGAACGACGAAAGAGCTGTCCTATTCCCAAACTGGGGAAACTGGAATCACCTGATTTGAAAGTGGGATAACTTCTTCATCCAACTCCTATGAGATTTATTCAACTTCCTGGTGATTCTCCAACCACTTTATGTATCCAAATCAAGCTTCTTACAAAGTGATTCATCCTGGTTTGATTGGAACGACGAAGAAGCTGTCCTATTCCCAAACTGGGAAACTGGAATCACCTGATTAGAAAGTGGGATAACTTCTTCATCCCAACTCTATGAGATTATTCAACTTCCTGGTGATTCTCCAACACTTTATGTATCCAAATCAAGTTCTTTACAAAGTGATTCATCCTGGTTTGATTGGGACGACGGAAGAAGCTGTCCTATTCCCAAACTGGGAAACTGAATCACCTGATTGAAAGTGGGATAACTTCTTCATCCCAACTCCTATGAGATTTATTCAACTTCCTGGTGATTCTCCACCATTTTATGTATCCAAATCAAGCTTCTTACAAAGTGATTCATCCTGGTTGATTGGAACGACGAAGAAGCTGTTCTATTCCCAAACTGGGAAACTGGAATCACCTGATTAGAAAGTGGGATAACTTCTTCATCCAACTCCTATGAGATTTATTCAACTTCCTGGTGATTCTCCACCTTTTATGTATCCAAATCAAGCTTTAACAAGTGATTCATCTGGTTGATTGGAACGACGAAGAAGCTGTCCTATTCCCAAACTGGGAAAATGGAATCACCTGATTAAAAGTGGGATAACTTCTTCATCCAACTCCTATGAGATTTATTCAACTTCCTGGTGATTCTCCACACTTTATGTATCCAAATCAAGCTTCTTACAAAGTGATTCACCTGGTTGATTGGAACGACGAAGAAGCTGTCCTATTCCCAAACTGGGAAACTGGAATCACCTGATTAGAAAGTGGGATAACTTCTTCATCCCAACTCCTATGAGATTTATTCAACTTCCTGGTGATTCTCCAAACTTATGTATCCAAATCAAGCTTCTACAAGGATTCATCCTGGTTGATTGGACGACGAAGAAGCTGTCCTATTCCAAACTGGGGGAAACTGGAATCACCTGATAGAAAGTGGGATAAACTTCTTCATCCCAACTCCTATGAGATTATTCAACTTCCTGGTGATTCTCCACCACTTTATGTATCCAAATCAAGCTTCTTACAAAGGATTCATCCTGGTTGATGGGAACGACGGAAGAAGAACGTCCTATCCCAAACTGGAAAACTGGAATCACTGATTAGAAAGTGGGATAACTTCTCATCCCAACTCCTATGAGAATAATTCAACTTCCTGGTGATTCTCCACACACTTTATGTATCCAAATCAAGCTTCTTACAAAGTGATTCATCCTGGTTTGATTGGAACGACGCGAAGAAGCGTCCTATTCCC
>NW_026015467.1:0-7155 GCF_020379485.1 Brassica napus | reverse complement strand
TGATCATCACTTCCTTTGATAGCGATTTTTTACAATTATTTTTATGTCATCATACTTCAATTTTCCTATGTTGAATCACTTACGTTATGAAGAATCTGCTGGACTATAACATGGCAGTTATCCAGGTTTCAAGCTTCTTATATACTACTTGAAAGAGGTGTGCATATATAGTACATATATTCATATATTAAATATATTTAACCTTTTTATACCAAAGCCAAACATATAAACAAACACTAAAACTTATTTCTCCTAAATTTTCTTATAAACAGTAGAATTTTATGTGTATACATAAGGTATCCTTTTGTAAAACTAACCAATTAAACCTTTTTGTCATTAAATATAGGTTTGTTTACAATCAAATGTATTTTTTTAGTCACTAAATATGATTTGTGTAAATTCCTAATATTATTATTATATTTTAGATTCCCATAAATTATTATAAATAATAATTTATTATTTTTATATGATTTCACCATAACGTTGTATAATTTAAATTTAATATTTATATTAAGTTTTTTTTTCATCTTAAAAAACATTTTTTTCCTGTTTTTATATATGCTAATATTTTTTATTTTATTTAATCTAGTATTTTTATTGTTATTTACAATTTTAATACTTATTACTTTTTTTTCTATGCTACTTAATAGTTAAAGAAAAAGAAAAAATTTCTATTTAAAAATCAAAATATCGTTAATATTAAATTCATCAACCCACTCATTTTATTACAAAAAAATATTATAAAAGAAAATATTTATGGTTTTGTATATAGAATCAAAAAAAATAATGTATGGAGCCGAAAACCAAACTAAAGTATGCATGAGGGTTTAAATTTTTATAACCGAAATACCGAAAAAAAAAAAAGAACGAAAATGAATCGATATGGATTAACCGATCCTTTTAAAAGTTCATTATAAATCATTCATGAAATTCACGAAAATGACACCCGTGCGGGTAAACCAATCCACTTTTTTTTGATTATAGGCCCAATTGATGGTGGATGGATACCAAAAGAGATTGAGTGCCATTCTTTTTACTCTCTCCTATGAGTTTGATCTTCATCATCCCTTAGATTAATGCTTCTTCTTCTTCTCTGGAAAAAGGAGGTGGACTTGGTGGTAGGAAAGAATCTGGATAACTTCGTTTTGGAGGACGAGAAAGACCTTTCCGTGCTCCCTTGTACGATTTTTCTTTGTTGTCCTCCTTTTAGCATGTTCCAAACAACTATAACCAGCAGACTATAGTTGTTATGAACCTTCAAAACCATGTTTAGTTCATTTTTTCTTTGAGAAAGAATTTAGTTCATGTTTCGTGTACTATATAACTTATGATTGACGTGTTGTTCATGTGTGTAGATAAATAACTTATGAGTTCAATACCAAAGTCTTGACACATGAAAATATTTATTTTTAAACCAATATAAATTTGCATTAGGAAAAATTTAAATTGTGGTTATTTACACAAGTATAATAATTTATAAATTATTCTTTGAGAACTAAATTATCACTGCTTGGCTAGTCTGAGTTTGGCTTTCGGTCCAAATGGTTAATATGTTGGGCTCTAGCAGATGATCGGTTCACCTCTTGGCATTAGTCGGAAGATATTTTAAACTTGGATCAGGCAGTGTGATAGTCAGTCTACTCTGTAGCACTTAGATGACTGGATCATCCAATAGGATATATCAAAAAAATAAAAATAAAAATAATTTAAAAAATCTATAAACAAATATAATATATTGATGATTCAAATACAATAAGAATGTTATGTGTAGACATATTATATATAATATATGGTACATTATATATCTATAGTATTAAATATATGTGCACTATTCATTTATACAAAAATATTACATCTGTACGGACGCGCGGATCAAAGGCTACTTATACAATATTTTAGTATATATATATATATATATATATATATATATATATATATATTTAAAATATTATATATTTAAGTAATCTTTAGTTGTAAGTAGGATATAATCGTTAGTTTTACTTTTACTTCTACATCTATCAATTTTTACTTCTAAAATTTCTCTTGTTTTACTTTTACTTTTAACTAGGTTTTTCACCGCGCTACGCGCGGTTTGGACATTTTGAATTTGTTAATCTATTGTATTTTATTACTACCTATATAATTTATTTTGTTTAAGTTTGTATTTTTTATAACTCTTAATGAGCTATATATTTCATTAGTTTTGCTTTGTTTTTCTAGTAGATTTGAACTATGTCTTTCTAAAAAATTATACTCTATACCACATATATTTTAATATTATCAAATAGAATTTCTATTCCTTACCAGATAATGGATGTCATGACTAACACATATGAATTAATTTGATACTACTTTTTTTCTTTTCAGTGTTATTCTCCTTTGACATATACATAATTTTATATTTTTGTATTTTTTCAATTCTCATTTAATATTTTGAATAGTGTTTATGAAATTATTGAAGTAAATTTGTTTAATGGTGTTACGGTGAATACCGACTTCCGGCACTGCTTTTATTATTAATCTTAAAATAGGGAGCATATGGTTATTAATATATATATTTTTTAAAAATATTATTATATTTTTGAATTAATGCTGTTAGGAATATGATTTTTATTTTTCCATTTTTGATGTTTTTAACTTTGTAAAAGTATCTATTTTCATCATTATAACCTACATTTTTGTTGTTATTTTTCTATTGTATATATAATAAGTATACATAAGTATACATCACCTTTATTTTTGCCTTTCAGCTTTAGAGGTTGATTCTTTGTATGGTGTATATTTTTCCATTTATATTTCTTAAGTCGGTCTTTACTATATGTTTAATTATATTCACGTTTAGTTATTGTAATTTTAATTTACGTGCTTCTCTAGGTTTGCAGTTTTGCATTGTGTTTTGTAACTTGCGTTCTTTTATAATTGTGATATAAGTTTTTAGGTTTTTTCTTCTTTTATATATTTATAAAAATTTTATTTTTGCATTCTTTAAACCAAAGTTGTAGTTTAAAACAATAAGTAATATGATAACAGTTGTGATTTCTTAAATTGATTAACTCTGTTTTTTTTTTGTGTTGTGTCTCATGTTACATTTTTATAATTTTCTCGCAATTCTTTTCACACTTGTTGTTAATTATACATTTGCACACTATTTTAATATATGATAAACAATATTGTAATAGCGTTTGAAATATTTTTATCCAAAACACTTATATATTCATCAAATATAAAATATTTAATCTTTTTAAACCCAGAAATTGAACTGTTTTTAAGTTAATAATTTTTAATTATCCATATCACATAAAAATTGAGAATAAATATATAATAGTAGTTGAGTAAAATATTTTTAGATAACATGTTACTGTTTACTTTATCACCATTTTCAAATGTTATTTGTTTCATCCACTTCTTTGGGGTATTTTTTTTTGTCAACTCTTTGTCGTAAGTTAAATTAATGATTCCATTTAATTTTCTTTACTCGGATCTATATAACGGAAAGCATAGAGAGAGAGAGAGATATGTGCACAAGTGCATCACACTCTTTCCAAACCATGTAAATGATCACTTAGAAAACAACTTTCAATAGAAAAATAGAAGATGAATATATCATTTGAGATAGATTGAATTTGTAAGATCCATCTCGCAACATTATGTAAATTAGACTCACTCAACAAAAAAATATTTTTCAAATGGTTTGATACTATATAATAATTGCATATATAAAAATTACAATTTCATATATTGAATGATGAAAAAGATAAAAAGTTTGGTCACTATAAATAACTTAAAGTGAAAACCACTACCCAAAACTTGATATATCATATAAAATAAACCATGACTCTCCAAATTAAGCAAAGCTTCTTGGCCTGAGAAAGATTCCACATATCTACACTCTTGTTTATTAAAAGATCTTGTTTACACAAAATTAACAAACTTAGAAGGGAAGAAGCGTCAATGTTTGGATATGAAAGGATGGTGCTCTTTTGATTGAGGATCTACCTTAGGCGTGAGATTGTTACCATGAAGTAGATCACAGATCTTTGAGTACATCACACATGTGACGGGTCTCCTCCACCACCACTACTTTGTGATGCGAGCTTGAATTTTCCGTCAGGTTAATCTTCTCAAACATATATTGCTTCTCTGCCTCAGCCTTGGCCAACCTCTGTTCAGAAGTTACTTGCGTATTCCTCCTCAAACTTTTCCGTTTTCGTAGTACAATCTTTACAACCTCTCAGACTCCCGTTATGCTTTGTTAGCTTTAAGCTATAACATGGCTGCCTCTGCTAGATTCAGCCTCGCGATACCCTCGACCTCGTCTATATTAAGTTTTTTCTTATGTCTCTCTGTTTTCAGCTCTGGTACTTCTTTGGCTTTGTCTTCAAGCTCTCTATTGTGAAGTCTCGAGAGCCAGGTGTAAACTCCTGAACATCATTGTCTTATCCTCACACTTTCCATTTTACTCACCCTCACATGCAACTATTTGCAGCGTCTAACTCGATCTCTTCAGAAACATGGTGATGAAAAAGGTTAGACTAAACAGACAGAGTAATATTCACATCCGATTCTCTCAAACCTGATAACCACGTAGACTGTGCCTTCTTCTCCCCCAAGATCGTGACACTGGCGGTCGAGAAAGACTTTGACGTTGTGTCGCAACTTCTCAATGGATTCATCCAGAGCCAACTATTTCCTAGATTCGAGTGTTTACCCGTCCGCGCCATCAATCTATATTTCCGTGCGAATATACTTGGCTGAATGGTTGCAGCTTGCAGGCATCCTGAGGTGCTATCAGACGCACACCTTCTCCATTTTCAAAACTCTTCGCAGCGTCTAAGTCGATCACTTTAGAAACATGGTAATGGAAAGGGTTAAACTAAAAGACAATAGTATTATTCACTCATAAATAAACAAAAGAACCGTACACTTTCAATCAGTATTTTACCTTGGAAAAACATTATTAATTTGCCAGCTGTTGTTTCTGCTAACCCACCGCAAATCTTCTCAAGAATCCTCACAATTACATAACAGCTTCGTACCTCTCAAAACTACACTTCTATCGATGTTAGCAACAAAAAAAAACTACACTTCCATGGAAAATCCTGCTAACAAAGTCGAGAACCTTAATCCACGATTCTCGATCACAGTTTGGTGCATATTGCTGAAAAACGTTTTAACCAAACTCTACAGCTCAGAAGTGCCATTTCCTGACCGACACTTAGCAACATTTCTTTGTTTTGTACGCCTGTTCATTAAAAAATAAAAAGCTCAGATTAGTAATATACCTTGTATAATGAACTCGGAAGTGTTCATTCGATATGGCTTCTACGCCTACGCCTGACATAAGCTCAAGAAGGACTCCACAGTTTGACCCACGAAAAAGGACTCCAGAGTTATATACCTTTTACCATCAGAATAATAACAGTATTTTAATGACAAATTAAAGATATATGAAGTATTTTTTGGTGTTAGATATGCGTCTAGCTTACTTGGGCTCCAGATATCCAACTGTGCCATGGACAATATGCCGGAGACATGAAAGGCTCTGTCAACTGCCAATTTAGACAAACTGAAATCGCCCGCATGTGTTTATCAGGTAAGATCATCTTACTTGTCTTCAGGTCCATCTGTATGATCTCTTGAACACCATGTGCGAAGATGCTTGATCCTTACATAAAGACAATCAAAACCATTCAAAATCAGGTACAACAAAATTCTTGGAACAAAGATTAAGGACTCTTTTTGCTCTGTAATAATCTTACCGTTTTGCTTTGTAATAATGTTTTCATAGTGTTTTTTATTCCTGTTGTGGCTGCATCTTTTTACGATTTGTTCTCACCCAGAGCAAACCGAATAGAAATCTTGAAAATTCTCCATATACCAGATCAAATAGCTGAATGACAAATATTTCGAATGGTTAACGCTTGGCCATGAAACCATTATTGAATAAAGGAATGAAAATGAACCTGAAGAAGGGAGACATGAACATATGAAATTCATGTGTGTTCGTTCGTTCCTAAAAATCAGAATCGCCACACGGCCAAAACAATTTAACAGCATACTGCACGGGAGACTTTCCGGTGGTGACGGGAGACTTCTAGTGGATTACTATCCATTGGGTTTCATCGCCATAGCTTCAACTTCTTTAGTGGAGGTTTTCGTTTTTGACTGGATTAAATCTAGGCGAAGGGTTTATAAAGAAGAAAAACAAAGGATAAGAAATGAATTCGTAAAGAGGAGCTTGAAGAACACAATTTATTGATAATATTGGTAGCTATAACGTAGATTTCATGAAGATGTAACCGAGAAGACGAAGTGAGAGAAGCAGAGGCGGTTGATCGAAGCTTCCTTTTATCTTTATTTTCGACAATAACTAATGACATGGCATAAAGGATTTCCCTGATTGGTTGATTTTTTAATCTGAGGTGGACACTCTCCCCGCTCTAGTTATCTCCCTTTTAGTATAGTATATATATTTTTACTTTTATTAGATTTTAATACTTATAAGCGCGGAAAGATCTCACTCCAATTACCTTAAGGAGTGAATTACTCTCTCAAATAAGATGTTCAATTGTAATACTCAAGGATTGAATCCACAAGGAGCTAGGGAACCAAATAAATCTAATCAGAATGATTAACCTAGGTTATTTATGTTTAAATGTAAATAACATGTTGTGAGCAAGGCAGTTGCTCGATTGGCTTGATTGAGTTTTTGGCACTTAAATGAAATAGTTAGACTTAGGATTTCTATTCAGGTAATCAGGATATAATCCTACAGATGCCTAACAGTTTTATGCATGATATAATAGAGCTCAAACACTTATGAACAAACCGATCGGCGTTCGCTTTCTAGGTTTGTCTATTGACCAGATATAAGTGTCGATCGATGATTCTAGAGGAATATCAATCGATACACCTTTTGCACCGTCGATCGATTATTTTATAGGAATATCGATCGACATGTTCTTAGTCAAGTTACGCGCAGGTTGAATAATGCTCACTAGGCTTACTAGATCAGCCTTCGCCTTACTCTAACAATCCTAGCTCAATTAGGACGGATTCAGGGTGAGATTCAAGTGTTAACTTGTGCCTAAACTCCTAGGTCAAGGTTCTAGCTAGCTAAACTAAAAACATGCATTAAGACAGTTCTAAGGCTGA